>NC_050470.1:27717355-28017355 GCF_013373865.1 Monomorium pharaonis | reverse complement strand
CGTGCGTAACCGTGTCGCCTGCGCGACGTGTCGACACCGCGCGAGGATTATTTCGGGAAGGTTTCGGGAATCGAGGGACTGAGGATCCGAATCCTTTGCGACGCGGTCGCACGTCTCCCCTCGCTTGTCCAACCCACTCTTCCCACGTGATTGTACCGGACGAGAAAACGTCTCCGGGGTATATCGCGATATTGTCACCGAATTCTTCTATCGCCATCCCCTTCGAGTCGCGCGCGTGTGTTACACACGTGCAATTATATATCTTTCCATAACGTAGAGCTGAATCTAGATTTTATAATTTGTTTCTCATTTACTCTATTAGCTGGTACAATTGGTTGCACGTGAAGGAATTAATTAACCGTTATTTTATTATTATATTAAAAAATTATCGTTTAATAACATATGTGAATTTTATAATATGTTAATTTTGATATTATTATATGATTATTAAAACTTTATGTCTACGTTTTTCAGAAATGTGCATTCGGACTTATTTAAATAAAGAATATATTTTAAAAGTATTGTGAAAAAAATATTTTTAGACAGTATGAGAACTTAACAATTATAAAACTAATACGTATTTTAGAGATTTTAGGTGCGTGCACATACTAATTGTCTGTGTTGTTAATAAAATTTTTTAATTGAGAAAAATTATGAGAAAAATTATAATTATATAAAAAAATTATTTCACGTTGCTATCATAATTTTTTGAGGGTTTATGAAAAATTTTTTTTATTATGAACTGTTAATTTTTTACGTTGAGGAAGTTTTATATTTTCCTTCTTCAACAGCAAAATAATTTTCAACCTTTTGATCGCGGCAAAGCATCGTCATCAATCACACACCTATATTATTCATATCGTTACATTCGTGTAAGCATCGGCGGGCATTTGATTTTTCGCAATGGCATAGACGCGCACGGACGCACTCGCGTTGATTCAATTGTGGTTTCCCGTAAACAAGTGCATCGTTTTATTATTTATCGCCGTTATTCCGGCCACTTAATCAAAAATATATTACGGGCAATACCTCTCAGCGTCTGACATTTTCGATGCCTGGCCATACGAGCGCGAATGATTTCATCAACGCATTATTAAGTGGGCTTTGATTTTCGATCCTCATTTTGCAAACCAAGCTCTTTGTTGCCTACCGAGCCCGTCGTAAACGTCACAGAGAACACATACCTGTCAAATGAAAATATTCTATTTGCGAAACTATTACTCTAATCATAGGTATTGCATATTTGCTAATTATCGTGCCCGTTGTTCGGTAGTATTACGTTATATGTTCTATACTTGGTAAATTCAATTCTGTTACGCATAACTCCATCGACTGGTGGAACGCGCGCCGAAATTTGCACCAGCATTTTACACTTTTCGCGGTACCGGTCGCGAAAATTGTCATTCCGGAAAAGAAAACTCTTACTCACGAACTGTACATGACAATTCCACAAAGCTCTGGTCGTGAAAATCGTCATTTAAAAGTTTGTAATTGACTTTTCTTCTAGTTCTGTTTAACAAGGCTAAGCAGCCTACATTGTGAAAACGTTTAACGTTCACGTTTTCCTCAGATATTTTTTTCTCTAATATGTAGCACTAAAGTAAAAAGTCCAAAAGTAAAGATCGAGTAGGCGGATCGTATACGTCGTAGAGAATGAAGTTAGCAACACGAATGCGTACATACCAGCGTGCATACACAAGCGGATACGAACGCAACGGGGTTGAGCAAATGAAGTAGATATGACATAATGATTTCGAGTGCGCGCGTACGCCGAGAATTGTTGCTAGTCGGTCGGGATCCGCGATTCACCTTGTTCGTTGCAATTTTCATTCCTGTCGATGCGAACAATTACGATTTGATCTCGTGGTGAAAACAAACATTACATTTCGCTTCGCGGAAACCCGATTAAACGTATTAATGATGATTTAAATTCCGCGATTTACATCGATTGCAATTAAATATGTTTCATTCGTCTAAATTTGCATATATGCCTTTATACACACCTTTATCGTTTTATATCCTAAGATCCTAAAAAATTCTATGAGGAAATTACTTATAATATTTATATAATTCTTTAACTTCAAATTGAATTTAATTACTGACTTTAATTTCTATGTGAATGCAGACTATGTACGTCAAAAAATATTACATTATGTACACATATCAAATATCTTGCTGTCATATAATACATTAACAGCATATTTTGAAAATTAATTAAGGCTAAAAATTATACTATAAAATATTAAAGTTATAATAACTTTTAAGTTATAAGCATCAAGTTGATCAACGATAGCGCGTAGAATTCATGCTCAAGTCCATCTGTAACCGCTTAAATATGTATCGATTTCTCTGTCATCTGTTATTGATTTTCTTGCTATCTGATATTTACTGCTCAGCTGATTTTGATTATTGAAACATAAATTTTATTGCAACAATTAGCTGATGCTAAAATACTATTAGTAATATGCATTTTAATAGTTATACAAATAGTTGTACAAAGTAAAGAAAATACAATTCAATTATTAGAGTAATAAATTAATGAATCCATGAATAAAATATAAAAGGATATAAAAATTATGAAAAAATTGGTAGATTATAAAAATTAATGTAATTAACAATTATTAACGCATTTTCTTGTTTTTAAATAAATTAGAATATACTATATGTACGTGCATTGAATGTGAAATATTTCCCTTTTTAAAATTTACATTTGTGACATATACATACTTGCATATTTTTTGGTGACATTAATTTAGATGATATTTAACTTTGGAAGGTAATAGTTATACCGATCGTAAAGTTTAAATTCTGTAAAAAAAGTTTAGAAAGAGAAAGAAAACGAAAATAAGGTAAAATAATTTATTAACTTTATTACTTTATTACAAGAATTATTACTTAACATTTTTTCCTGCGATCATGAAACACATATCCATATATATTGTATATATATATACATATATACATATATACATTTGTGTCTTTCATTAATGTTTGGACAAGGAAAAAATAACCAATATATTGCAATTAGCAATATATGTTCTAAAATTACAGTATTGCGAGAATTATCTTTAAAGACTCAAATGACAACTTAATACGGTATGGTTTCGCGGTAATTGCTACAAAAACATTAGATCTCCCTTGCATGAATCGACCATGAACCATAATTATACCCTTTAGATCAATAAGCTCTTATTATGCTTACACATCGGCACAAATGAGGCTATCGCAAACAGATGTACGTTTTGTATGTTTGTTGAGACATTTTCAATAAACACTACATGCTATTTTTATGATTCGAGCAATTTGCTCTTTTTTTAGAGCGTTATAATTTAATATTATTCAATGGCTACGATTAAAATTATTCTGGAATTTATGAAAAACAAAAATTAAAGATATTGTGACTTGGAAAGGCATCGAATCTTGTTTTTTTATTGTTAATATACAAAATAACATTGGTTATTCTTGTTGTAAATTATTAATAAATATATTTATATGTGCTGTTATCATAATAAATAGTTATTGTGGTGAATAGTAACCATTCATACAGTAAATATCGTATATCATAGATATCATTCAAATCGGTGAAACGATTGACCAATTACGGTTGGATATTTTGTTTGTTACTGTGACGGGGGTTTCCATCTACGTGAGTAAACCGATACATTGTCAGTATACAAATGTAACAGAGTGGCGATAGTGGTTTCGTTATAACAGTTGTATACGTATTATTGCATGTGCTACTTATTTCTGTTACCTTCTTGGTATTTCCTCCCCCTCTCTTAGTACCTTTATACGATAAACAACTAACATATCATCTCTATATATGAAACCAGTGCCAACTATGGGTTGCATCTTTTTGAAGCATTTATCTTTATCGAGGGGTAAATGAGCATAAATATACTCTATTCAATTGATTTTATATATATTCTCTAATAATATTTGAACTTGTTGACAATTTTCATTTATTGCATATTTTTCTTACAAGCAAATGGTAATTAATCTTATTATTTTAGTATTTGTGTTTTTATATTTTATTTATATATTATATAAATGTATAATTACATATACATTTAATAAGTATATCCTAACATTATAATAGTACTTGGAATTTTTAATACCTTTAGTGTTTGCAATGAAATAATTTCTCTTTGTAAATCAACGATCTATGTATTACAATCGTATTTGCAACAATCGTTTTAAATAAGTAACAAATATTATTTTTTATAGATTACTCTAGTTGTATTATTGGTAGAAAAATACAATTTTGACGCTTGCGGATTTCATAACTTTTTTTTGGTATAATGCACGAAGGTACCTTTGGTAAATTTAAGAGCTCATGTAACATTATATTCAGATACGCTTGCGAATCAGCTTTGACATCGAAACGAGCTTGGTGTTTCGAGCTTCTCTTTTTGATCTCTTGTGCTTCCTGCATTTCACTGTAAACAACAGGCATACCCACCCTGGACAGACATTGCCGACCCCGAGCGAGGCCTCCCACTTGCAAGGCACCACCCCTCATCAGTCGGTCTGTACAAATATACTATTGTATTGATCCTATACCTTTTCCACCCGCTACGTTCCTTTTGTTCCCGGGGATCCTCGTTTTACATTTTAGCCGCTTCCGCGAAACAACTAATGTGCACCGAGTGTGTTGACAGTAACTGTCTCGCTATTGTTGCACCCTCTCGACTCGCGCTGTACACCCTCGCGCCCGTTCGTACGCACGAGCGGGGGAGGGTGATGGCGGATCGTCGTGCCGTGTGTAGAGCCCGCGGGGCTCTTCCGTTCGATTCTTCCTACGTTTTGCGATAAATCGACTCTCCCTCGTTTCCAGCTCACCTGAAACTTTGCGACGCTCATACATTGGGAAATCGAAATAAAAGGAACGAGAGTCGAAAAATCGCGATTAATATCTACCTCGATTACATGGTAATTGAATTGACTAAAGATGATATTTTATTAATGTGCATTTATTATTATGCATTTGATAAAGATGTTACGATGAAAGATAATTATATACAAATTGAGTAATGAATGATAAAGAGTTTGGATTTATAGAAGATGTAATTGAAAGCAACAAGCTTTTATTGCGTACGTGAAACATGCATATTTGTAATATGTTCGATGTCTCCTCTTAGCCGAGAAGAATATCTGAGTGGACGGAACAAGAATAAGTAAGTTGGCATAAAAATCGATGTGAAGCTATTAACGGAAAATATGTGACAGAAAATTCCGTCATTAAGTTGTAAGAAAAGTGAAGCAAAAATAAACTTCTAAGTTACAGATTGACTCGTGTCTAAAAATCCGTGCTGTTGATTACGTCGCGAATATAACGATTAAAACGACCGATGTGTTATTTTAGCGGGACTAGAATATTCCCGCGGCTTAATTAAGGCGAGCTGCTAAAAATGTTTACCGGTTGCGCTTCTCCGATTGCGTTGCAGAAAATCGAACGCGTGGAAAAATTTTCCCTCCGTGTAACTTCTAATTTCAGAAAACCACAACGGTATTTTCGAGGCGTCGGTTGTAACCGTTTCATGAAATTAGTTTCGCGGGGAACTCTATTTCGTTTTCATCGTATCACTCCGTGCCGAACATTCCGGATTTTCGCGCGATCATAAACTCGTGCATACGATGCATACCCAAATTGCCTGTGTGGCTCGATGCACATGGTACAGGGCAGTGCGAGCGAGCGCATATTATTCGTTTAATAATCGATAGAATCACGTCATCGCGTGCACACCTCGCTGCATATAAAGCCCCTTTGCAGTCTTACTTCTCGGCTCGACGGTGTTAATGCACGTTACGTGCTGTTGTTGCGAAACGGTGGCGAAAAGCAATAAACGCATTATGCATCGCGCGCACCTATTATTGAAGAGAATTGAGGAGAATGCGATCGACTCTCAGCCGAGTCAGCGATAGCGTCGAAAAACTGGGACGCGGAACACATTTTCGAATAATTACGGGCGGGTATGACAGCTACTTTTACTGATTATATGATACTCATAATGAAATTCCTAGTAAAAAAGAATTGTAAAAAAAGAACGTATTTTTTTAGAGCTCTAAATTCTAGCTCCATGTTTTCTTTCTAGAAAGCTGAATGAATTATATGATTGATGATGTAATATGATTGTTTGATGCAATTATAAAATTTTATTTGAGAGATAAATAAGATTGTCTGATCTGAATAAATCTTATTAATTTATGTTTTAAAAACTCTATGAGAGACGATAATGTTTTATCATGTTTCTGCTTTTATGTTACCTATATTTTGAAAATAAAATTGACAATATATCAATATGGAACACATTCTTCTTATTATTGTACATTATGCGTGCAACGGGTTATTACGTAATATACTGCATGTCAATATTCCCATAGAGTTTTTAAAAAATTAAATTTATTAGTGGGCCTTAATTAGGCCTTTTAATTTAATATTGCATATGAGTTTATTTCTCTCTAAATGCACATTACAAATTAAATTTATAATAAATTTCGAATATCTATTACAGGTTAAATTGTGTATTTTCTGTTGAAAGAAAAAAAATTCACATTTCTTATAAACTACTTTCTATCTTTCATAGTGTTACAATTGATTATATTGGAGATTTATAAAGACAATATTTGACATAATAGATACTTTTAGAAATCTCGAAATTAAATCAGTAACGGCGATTGGTTTCTATAAAAATATTTAATTTCCGTAATTATTATCTTATTTATATATATGTTTGTTTTCTTGTGTGTCCGTACATACCATACACTTACCAGTCTCGACGTTTTGTAGCCGTATGACTTAATCCGTTCAAGTTCGTTTCACCCGTTCGTGTGATGCCGATAGCCTGTTAGGCCTGCAATTTCCGCGCGTCGCGACGCGTCCGTCAAAAATAATTTTCGCGCGGATGATGGAGCGTCACGTCGCGCCGAAATCTCGACGCGCCGCCGGTTCGTCGCTATTCGCGAAAGTATTCGCGCGCGTAACGGACGAGGGCCGCGTACGTAGGCATACACGCAAACAGGTATCGTAACGATCGTAACGCATCGAGGTCGAAGTAACCGGCAAGGTAACGAGCAAAAAGGATTGCACTAACGAAGTGCCTGACGGGTAACTTGCTCCGGGGTCCAGGGCAATAATGTCCCCCGCTGGTAAACTCGTGTTTGCACAACTCTTTGTCCGAGAAGTACGCGCGGGCACACTCGCAGCTTTCACATACACGATACGCGTGCGCGTGTACGTGTGTGTGTGTGTGTGTGTGTGTGTGTGTGTGTGTGTGTGTGTGTGTGTGTGTGTGTGTGTGTGAGCGTGCGAGCCGATGCGATGTGCACAAAGAGACGAAGACACGGACGAACGGCCAACGACTCCTGCCCTCGTGCTCCGACCTAAGTTTTTTTTTAGTTGTTGTATGCATAATAGTGTTAGGATTCATTAGCAATCAGAGATGGGTCGGTCGGTCTGGCCGGAGGATTGTTTACCGGTGTTCAGCCGTTTCGCTCACGCCTCTTACGCCTCGGCCGGCACCCGCGGCTGCAGTCTATTCCTCCTGCCGCGGGATGTCCTCCTCCCGCTATTCCGTGCAGCAGCACCGCTGCAACCGTCGCGGTGATTCATAGTCGCGGTAGGTGAAGAAACGCCGGTGACGGCACAGATTCCTCGATCTGTCGAGAAAACGTCGCGTTAATTCTCTTATACTTACGGGACTCTTCGATGCCGAGAGATCCCAGACGGACAACGAGATTACGTAAAGTCGAATAATTAGATTGCGGCGCATGAAACTTTACTGCGGCGATATTTCTGAAGTTTCTTAAAAATGGATGTACAATTAATGTCGCGCACTGTCACCATCTTGAATCGATCGATATACGCAAACAAATGTTATCATGCAATCAAATCTTGCATAGACTAGATTTCCGACGAAATTCAACGGAGAAACAAGGTTTATCTATTTTGTAAAATAACCGCAAAAATCTCTCGAAGATCGATGGGAGCAAAAGAACGAACATTGATTAAACCCCCCTCTTTGTTATAAAGTCAAGATTTATTTAAAATATTTAAGTGAAACGAACGCTGCATGATGCATCGCATCTCGCGGCGCTGCATTATAGATAACGTTACAAATCGATAAATTACTCTAAAATAGCTAGTTATTAGAGACCGAGCATAAATTTATTCGATCGTATGCATTTAATTGGAACGGATTGACAGGCGCGGAGCGAGCGCGATGATGCGTAATTTCCATCTCGCTATCGTGTCCGGGGAGTCGCGCATGAAGAGGTGTACGAACGGTAGCGGAAAATCGCTCGCGAGTCTATTTATAATTTCGTCTCATTCATTCGGAAAACAATCAAACGCCCTGCGAGATCGTGCGGAACGCGCGACGCGGACGCGTTACCGATCGCGGACGTAGGATAAAAGCGACAATGAAAATACACTCGCGGCAAAAGCGACAGGCCGCGCGAGATAGCTTATGCTTCCGGGAAAGTGGCGAAGGTTGTCAGTTTAACTCGCGCCATCACTTTAACGTCGCCTCGTGGTCTGTTTAGTTTTGCCGTCCAACTCGCGCGGCGAGTGTCGTGCCCCGTCGTTCGATGGCCGGCACAAACACGAAGCACGGAGTAGTGCGAACCGACGAAATCGACGAGCAAAATACGACGCGATGATAATCGTTCCTTTGACTCGAGTTTATTCGTGCGCCGTTCGAATCGAGATGTTTATTTGACGAGCAAAGTGGATGACGTTTTGCTCTGCCGTTTTTTTAAGTTTGCGAAAAAATTGAAGACAATTTTTTTTCAGAATAATGACATACATTGTTAATTAATGTAATGAACTTGGCTATTAATTGGACGACTCACATTCAATTTATAGTTATATTAAACGTTCTGATATATTAATATTGTATAAAAACTAATTGCGTACGAGACTTTGATAGGTGTACTTTGCTAATTTATAAATTTAAAGTGGAAATGATAAAAAAAAAATACGTAGATTAAAGAAAGAATAGTCAATCAATTTTATAGAAATGCCAAAATGATACTTAAATCTTAATTAAATTTTTATTAGAAAGAAATGTCAATTGAAATAAATTTTAACAACACACTGATTCGTCTAGTCTAGAGACTTGCTGTTTAGATAGGCATTATTTTTTGAATAACATCCATTTAACCAACTAATTCCATTCTCTATTAAAGGATTATTATTAATGAAAGATAAATCATTAATGCGTAATTGAACTAACCAAATATACGCATTCAAATACGCGTTAAAATGTTATTCGCCGTTATAACGACGCAACAAAATTTCCTTATGGCTACAATCGTATATGAAATCATCGGAAAAACTCACGAGGGAATATTCGCTTTGACCAACGAACAGCGTCATTTTTTGCGAGGGTGATATTATCCAGAATTACTGCAACAGTGAAAGATAAAATATGCAGCCGAGTTAGTAAATGCCGTCCATTATAAATAGGCGCATGACACGAAGCCAGAATAAATATCATGATATCCTATTTCCGGCGCGCGATCCCCGGATCGGTGTTTATTTTATTACTTTTTCATGAGATTTCAGTGAAGTGTAAATACCGTGGAAAATGCAGGAACACAAGCGACTAAACATAACGATTATAAGCGCCCGAGGCTCCGATGCATCGTGGCTTGTTTTCAATGCAGTTGCATTGAACTGCAGCTGCATTCCAGCTCCATGCCTCATCCCCATCGTGGCTGTTCGAGCCGGAACTGCGTACTTTGTGAAATGTCATGACCGATTTAAAATGAGAAAAATGCATCGAGCAACACGCTGAATTACGTGTCGAATCATTGCAATTACGGTGCGAGGAAAAATTTTTTGCATTGGTCATGGAAAATTTGAGCATAATGAAGAATATCTTTAGAATGTACGAAAGCATGTGCATTGTGTGCGCACGCGTGCCCGCGCGCGTATGTGTGTGCGTGTGTGTGAGATTGAGTATTTAAAAAATTAATTTGAAAAACAAATCCACAATTGTATAGTGTCGGAAATATATACCAACGCTTTTGCCATAATGATTAATTTTGTAAAATTTTAATTTTATACCATTCACGTACAATAATATTTTTTTAAATAATTAAATGTGAATTCAATAATTTTATATAATTTAAGTAAAAATAGAATCTAAACGTGCATTAAATTTTATTTGTTTTGTTATACAGTGAAAACGTTTTATAAGTTTTTGATTTCTAAAGAATGGTCTCAAATAAAAAACGACTTAAACAATCAAACAAAGAAGCACATTGCCACTATAAGACAAAGATAGTAAAAAGGAGCATTTTAGCTAAAAAGAGGTAGAAGCATAGAGAGGTGGCGGAGATAATTTTCAGACATTAAAAATGATATTAGAGCAGAGCGCCGCGGGCAAGGGATGAAACGGGCCGTCGTAAGCGGCGAGGAGGCTGAGACGGGAATAAGTACGGGTGGAGAAAAGTTGGTGTATAAACAGAAGTTACGTAAGTACATTACAAACTGTAATGGCGAATCGGAGCCGCTCGCCGCTTGGTCTACGCCTGACGAAAGTGGGCTCTTCAACCGCCCCCGAGAAGGTAACCCTCGGCATTTATTATGCTATATTGTTACAAGGAAATTGCGTTTTTATAAGTGGAGTCGCGGCGAGATCGAGCCGCAAAGGGCGTGTCTTTTACCCTGCCTTGCTATAAATTGCGAAGATATAATTGGACCGATTATTTCAAAACGATCAATATATCACTTAATAAAGGAGACATTTCGTAAAGCAATATTGAGGAAAACACAAATATATATTACTCCACAAAACGCATTTCTTACGTTATTTCTCGGACAATTTTATAAAACACATAGGATATTTTTAATTGCCTAATTTATTTAAAAAATACAGTTTGATTAAACAAAAAATACATCCATACGATAATATTTTATTGTTATATTTAATCTGCAGGAATTATTTATCTTTTCGTTAAATCCAATGTAATTAATACAATTAAAATCGCTTTATAGATAAGACAAAATTTATTTTAAACGCTAAATTTAATTTTACAGAGTTTAATATAAATTTTTGTATCTTTGATTTTCCAGATAAACAATTTTATTACTAATAATTATAAGGTGCTTCGCAATTATCGTTTATTATTCAAATGCAGATAGGCGTGGTACATGCATTATTAAAATTCTGTGTAAAAATGTCTCGTGCAGTCGTAGGACAAAATAATATAAAAAATAATTCGCTTTATATTATTGAAAATAATGTATAAAGCAATAAAGTCTCCCAATTACGTCAAATGCGTAAATCTGTTTTACTGATAAAAGTTCACATAATTTTCTATTGTATAATTTCCAATTTGTTTTATTATTTTAAATAATTATATCATTATTTTATTATATAACATAAATAATGTTTCTTTTTTGATCTAATAATATTCCAGAATAAATTCTAAAACAGATTAAGAAATATATTTCTTCACCCTTTAATTCAATTACGTTACTATAATTATCAACATCGAAGCACTGCTATTTGTTCCTTTATGAAATGCGGACAAATGTAAATAATTCAAAGTAAAAACTAAATTGACTTGTCACTTCTTCATGATATATTTCGATCAGTTTTGATTATATTGGATTTAATCGAAAATATACTCGCTTTATAGAATGTAAAATTATATGATATGAAGAAGATAAGGTCACCTGAAAATTGCGTGAGTGCGATCATTGACGATGAGGAGGTATGAATTGGGATTTACAGCTTTAGTACATTAATAACGGAATTATATAATTGTACATTAATAACGTATTGTATATTAGTAATGAAGGATATGGCTCATTTTCTCGTAGACTCTGTATCTCTCTTAGGATGAAAGTGTGCGACGTAGGGGGAGGTAGACGGGGGGGGGATGAACTCGGGTCGGCAGCATGTTGCGCGATCGTAAACACTTTGCATATTTCCCGTTCCATTCGCGGACCCTCCAACCTACCTACCGCCACCTTTCCAACGATCTTCTGTCTCCCTCGTATGTACGCGCGTTATATAGCACCGGTTTGCAATTAGCTAAAATCGATCGCGTGAAAGTGCACGATGGTGCCAACCATATATAGGCTTCTCTTGTATATTTCTGGCGACGCACGATACCGAACGCTCTTCTATACTGCATCTTTCACACCTTTCATCATAATAACGTTCAATTGCTTGCACGTTCGCGTATCTTAATTATCAGCGATATTAATGATTGTACAAAATAATGATATATAAACTTACGACGATAAATATTATAAAAAATTTTTAGGAAACTAATAATAAAAAGTTAAATTAGAAATGGGCGAATAAAGAGAATACATTTAAATATATATCTCACCGCATTCTATACGAATACTTCATTAATCATAAAAGTTTCGTCGTTTGAAAAGGTGTTTATTCACTAATTTAGAAATATTTTTCCTCGCCCGCACCCGCGACGGCGTAACGAAACAATATGATAAATAAACGTCCAAAAGTACATGAAAGTATTATTCAGTAACTCCGCTACATTTAATAAAATCCCCGGTATCTCCGAATATACCTGTAGCGCGAATATCAGCACTATCTCTAATCCCCTCATACCCCAGTCTTTCCTTCAATCTCGAAGTTCTATCCAACCACTCTTCCTCTTTCTCCTCCTCTCTATCTCTTTCTCTCTCTTTCTCGCGTCTCTTACCGCGAAACTCGCCCAACCAACCACCCCCGCCCTTCCGCCGTCCCCGCGAGGCAGAAAATCTGAGAGCGAGATAATTACGGTTGGAAGCGCGGATATTATTTAACCAACATTTCGCTGCGCAGACCGAGGGAGTGGATGAGCAAAGGGTGGTCGGGCAGGGAGAGGGTGGATGGGAATCGGAGGAGAGCTCGGGGGTGTTCTTACACGAGCGGCCCAATCAAATATAACAGCGGTCGGTACAACACCGGCTAATATCGCAGCGCGGAAATTCCTTCCGTGTTTTCAAATCTTCTCTCCCCTCCCTTCTCCCCCCTTCCTCCTTTTTTCCCGAAGAAAAACACCCGATCGCCTGCATTTCTCGCGGCGGCGCGCGCTCAAATATTTTACTTCCGCCGGAAGAAATATAACCGAGACTTAATCCACGCTCCGCTTGCTCCAATGCGCTCCGCAACCGGCAGACGTGAATGTTTTGAAAACTGACTGATTTCATATCAGCAGATTGAGAAAGCCGATATGCAAATTATCCTTTCTCGGTGGAGAGATCGCGGAAATCCCAGAGAGGATCTAAATGCTTTATTGATTTCACGGTATTTTTATGTTGCGCTCTCTTTCTGCGGATTGCATAAATTATATTTAATATCGCATATCACGTCAAGAATGACAGATAATTAATATGTGGTATTTACGCGTTCTACTCCTTGCGTTAAATTCCGCGCGTAAATAAATATTTATTAGCCGGACAGCTAAAAATCAGACTTTCGTTTGCCTGTTCCTGGTTATTGTAACTCGAGAAGCTGGACGTACGCCAATGTGGGAGTAACGCGGCGCAGCTATTTTTCCGCGGGATCTTGATATTCATGCTAGTTTTACTACTGACACGAAAGAACCGAGCCAATTTTATGCGGGCATCCCGTCGTTTGCAACATACGAGAAAAAGTCTAACAATAAGTCGAAACACACAGTGAAGAAGCGGCACTCATTTTATGAATAATTCATCGATCGTGGAAGGTATTAGCGCGCGGCACGAGCCGAACAGTAACATGTAAATGAAGCGATAAATTTTACATGGACAGGTTGTGAAGTTCCCCGTAACCCCAATTTGGCATAGTTTCGCTATCTCTTCCCCTTCCCCTTCCCTTCTTTTTTTCTCTCTCTCTCTCTTTCCCCGCGCGTGCAGGTCGTTAGTGTCTACGGTCGTAACTTCGAACCACTTAAGCGCACGCGTGTGAGGTGGATTTAAATAAATAGATTTTCTATATGTCGCGCGCTCTCTCGGTGCAGTATTTATATGATAGAATGCTTGTCGGAATAACAATTTACGAGCTTCGATGTGCAGTTTTCTCACTCCCAGGTGCAATCCATCGTAAACGAACGAATACTCGCGACTCGCAAATTGCGCGTTCGCCACGTTAATAGTCGCTCTTGCGACTCTTCTTTTCATCTAAATACACAGTTTCATCCCACGAGACCATAAGGCTTATCCGCCAAGAAGATCGAGCTACCCGAACCCCATCAAAATCCGACAGAACTGTTCCAACGCCTCCGTCCAATCCCTTTTCTCGAAGCACTTGCCGAGTAAAAGAGAACCGGGGTGGAGGGTAATGGTCGCGCGTTGCGGTTTTCAGCTTTTACGACCGAATTACGACTTTTCAACTATTTTTACGAGAGTTGTTTCAATTATTTCACCAATTTGCAATTAAGAGCGCGGCGCACCACCCCCGCGGGAGTCGACGCCGCCGACGATAGGGGCTACAAAGGGTTGGCGCCTCTCGAGCTTTATGGGGCTGATAATTTCGTGATTAGCCAATTAAAGGAAAAAATTAAATAGCACAGCCGGCAGAAGTTGATTATGAGTCTCAGACGTTCATACATTGTAAGAAAATGGAAAGATTTATAAAAAAATTTTTGTTTTTATGTCGCATCGATAAATTTGCGAAAAGTTTTGCTATCTGTTTTTGTAGTTTTGAGACAGTGCTTTTCTTTAATTGATTTTTTGTATTAGTGTATCCAGTATGTAATAGAAAGAAAATTTTTGAAACATTTTGACGTTTCAACAAAATCATATATTAAATAATCTTTTTACAATGTTTACGCAATATTACTTAAAAAATTTTTTAATATTCACTAGGACATTTGTATTTAAATAGTTTTAGCGCTTTTTACGTAAAACGTACATATCTAATATGCTATGAGTCAACTGACGTTAACTGAAGACTAGTGTCTACATCGAAAAGCGACATTATCTTGCAGCCAATTTGTAATTTGACAATCTTCCAACTTTAAGGTTGCGCTAGAGCGAGCAATATAAATTCGTTATTAACCCCGTTACACCGCGCAACGTTGACGCACGCATCGCCCGATAGACGGAGACCTCTCTCACGCGACGGGGTTAGAAACTTTTTCAAGTTCGGCTACGTGTTTCTGCAGTCGCGCCGTATTCCTTAATGACAACAAGAGAACAAAAGACAATTTGTAGCTTCCCCTCTTCGCCAGCGGTATCCGCCGATCGCCGCCGGGTAGCACTTTTAAAGCCGGCTCGATGCGGTCGAGGAGGTCAGCATTTGTTCGTGGCCGATGGGTAGCGCGGGGTTGTTGGCACCGTGGCCGAGGGTTTCACCGGGTATGGGGAGGGGGGTACAGCTCGAAGGAGCTAGCGGCGCGGAATAACGGTAAGTCTAGTGTTTATTTGATGGCCCGTAATCACGCTATTTTGTCATCAACGGTAGGCCTCCTTCCGCGATGTATACCGACGTAGGGGCCGGCTCCGCACTTATACTCGCCCTAACTCACCCTGTCCCGGCTACCCGCGGCCCACTCGAGAAGGAGGGACTAATTCGAAGCACCGTTACCGCAGCACCGGGGCACATCTTACTTCCGGTATAATTCTAAAACGTAGCGAGGCATAGCACGCGGGCTGTGATGCACGTACGCAAGGTGCAATCTCGCAACAGGAGATATCCTTGATATTCCGGCGTTTCCATTGCTCTTCCAACCTGACTGCCGCTCGTGATACGCGTGCACGCACAACGTACGTAATTAATCCGTGACGGTGCGAAAATGCGAAATCTTTCCGAGGCTTTGACAGTCTCCAGAATTTGTTTCGACTTTACAGTACTGCCGTTAGCCGCGTGGGAGATAAACCGCATAGCAGTGTGATGTACATCACGCAGAAATGATATTTACGAAGTTTATCATGCAAACAATCGCAAACATGCAAAATAAAAAGACTCGAGTTACGATAAACAAAAACATATTTTTTCTAAAAAAATATTAGTACCTGACACAAACTCTGGTGTGCACGCATTTTAACTTGTAAAAAAAATAAAATAGAAGTTTGTAAACATGGGTTTAGCAAAATTCTATTGTTTTCAAATATGACATTTGAACCTTCCGTAGCCAATCTGGGTTTTTTGTGTCTAACCTGAATTTTTTTACTGCTCTAGGCTGTTAAAAAATCTAGAAAAATTCAAATTTACTTTTAACATCTCTGCTACTTAACAAATAGTTGTTTAACTGAATTGTTAAAATCTTTATTTAATAAAAATGGAAATTTGAGCAGAGTAAAATTTGAGAGTGAAATTACGCTTTTATCAAAAAAGCACTCCAAATGCCTACGGAGGCTTAATTATGTATATTGATAGATTACATCTATCAATGCAGTCGCAAAATAAAGAACTTAATTTTAAACATCCGACAGGAGTGGTGCAGTAGTATTTGCAAGGCAAGTCACCGTCTCAACAGTGACTACAATACAAAATAATCTTTGCACGTTTCTGCAATCTGCAAAAGAGCCGATACAGCGCTACGTCTCAACGTGTATAGCGCGTAATAACGGTGCAACGGTCTGTGAATCATCGGCAAACGGCGCGCCCATACCTATATACTTACATTCGCGTGTTTTGTATGTCTCTTACATTCACGATACCGGTGGCGATAATGTTTATTGCATTTCTGATGCACATAAGGTGCCACGATATCTCCTTCGGCTTCAGAGCTTTCCGAGAATCGACATATGCGTGGCTGATGTGAAGCCAATTAGAAATTATTCGATAATAGTTTAGCAAATAATCAATAATAGGAAATAGTGCAGTGACAGTAATAATAATGTAGCAGCTACTTTGTGCTACGTCAACTTTCAAATTTTTTTGCAGCAGTTGAATTCAATCACGAATTTTGAATTCTAATTAAATATTTACATAATCCAACTTAGTGTAATGTTATATTAGTAATTTATTGATATTGAAAAGTAAGTAGTATTATACACGTCAGGTAGAGTGTTTTTCGAAAAATAATTTGCACGGAATAAAATTATTCATATCTATTGCTTGGATTTAGACTGAGATTTTCTTATTGCCGGGAAATATTAGTAAGATATTGCATTGTTTGGATTATATATAACATACAGAAAACGTATTGCCCTATTTAAGAATATATATTGTTTTTTAAAAAATGTATAGGCGCCTACATGTTATCGCAAAACGCTGGCAGAGAATCTACTGAATAATTAATATTATTCTCAGTGACGTTAATGATATTCATTGCGAGGTATACAATATTTCGTTTGATTAATTCGTCAAGGTATCACCTGCGTGACTGACACGTTATTTTTTTGATAAATGTTTCTATGCGCTGCGTCATATTGAGGAAACATGCAAATAAACCTATTGTGTGTAGGCGTTGCGATACGCTGAGATGCGAATTCCACATCCGACGCACTTATTGCCCGCGGTGTCGTCGACTCGCTAAGCGAATACCGGTTGCAATGACAGAGTGAGAGAGAAAGAGAAAGAAAGGTAGGGAGAGTGAGTGGAGAGTGAGAACGAGAGATAGAGAGAGAGAGAGAAGGGGGGGGGGGTCAGTTTGTCAGGAAGTGCACAACTCTGACATCGCATCGCGAGCATTTACCCTAATGGAGCTCTACGCGTGTAGCAGCTCGTTGAAAGCTTAACACGCATAAGCGAGTAATCCCATGTCCCGACGGTTTCTCGATGGAACGCCTCGATTAGCTACCCTTGCCGATTAGGATACCGCAAATCCGTTGATAGCTACTCTGCGATCACCACGGTTCATTCCTCGATTGCCTCTCGACTCTCGCTGAATTCGAGCGCTGATACAAACAATAACAACAACACGCGAGAGATATGTTTTTTTCCCCGCTATTGAAATATTGTATATATTTTGATAGACACGTCACGACTCGTAACGATACAAAATCGAAAACATAAAACTGCAAGCGAAAAATTTACAATGTTCGCGCAATAACTTAAATGTATAATATAATAATTTGCATAATATATTTGAAGGTGCGAACTAAATATTGCGATTTGTGGTAAAATAAGATACATATGAGGTATAAGATACTATTTAAAAAAAGAGATAATTATTGTGTGGAGGATTAAATTAGGAGTAATGTAATCAAGGAAATCGGAGAAGCTGATATAAATTTCTCGGTAATACAGTAGCGTCGCGGAAGTTCCGTAAAAAGAAAAATGCCGACGATCCTTCAACCCCTTCCCGGGAGAGGTCGTCGGCCACGCTAATCGAACTCTTCCTCAAAATAATAGCAGGCGCCCCCCCCCCCGGCACACCCCTCGCGTATAACGCGAATCTCGCGAGTAGTGCCTAGCCCCGGTCCTGACTGCCTCATTACCCGCTTTTAATGAAACTCTTTTCTCCGGGCGGGCCCGAGCTAAGCGCCCGTTGCCAAACCTCGTTTAGGCGATACGGATCAGCGTGCCTGCGAGCTCCTACTCGGCGAAGACTATAAAGCCTCACCGTCCCGACGGCTTCGTTCCGTAGACGAGTTCCGGCATCGAAGTTTCGCGCAAGTTTGCCGAGCCGAGGCGAACGTCTCTCCTTCCGCACCGCGTCGAACAAGGAGGTGGGAGGAGGATGGATTTGGTCAGGGGAAGGAAGGAGGTTCAAGGTGGAAAACGTTTTGGGGGGATTGGCCCGGAAGAGGAGTCGAACGCGTCTGACACGATGCTTGAGCGCGCGAAACCTCCCCAACCCCCTTCGGACCAATTCCCTCAGTCCGTTCCGGCAGTTTTCGCTTCTCGCGCTCGCAACCCTTCACAAAAGGAATACGCCTCGCGCTTTGAACCAAGTTTCGGCAATTATTATGATCCACACTATATTCGTGACTCGTCGCAACTTGACCGTCATCGCATTTGCACAATCATAAGACGTGTTGCGCCATAGTGAATATGAGAGAGAGAGAATCTAAAGAGCACGAGTCTGATCGATTTATCATTCACCAGAGAAGCGATGTAATACGTATATATATACACAATACAATAGCTTGCTTATTAAATGGTTTATAACAATGAAAATGTGAGAAAAGTAGGCTTTCTAGATTTAATTAATAACATAAATTTGATAAATTGGCTCTGACTTATTTTTTATATTATTGATTATTTAATATTAAAATATTATTTTATTTGATATATTAAGATTGCTTGATATTAAAAAGATATTAAAAGAGAGAAAGAGAGATTATCATTGTTTTAAGCAGCAAATAAATTTTTCTACGTAAAATCTATATTATTCTTATATAACGTTTTTGTAATCGTTAAAGACTACTTTCACATTTTTTGGTTGTTTGTCATCCTAAGCCCATTATTCGTAATCATATACTTTTATTGGAAGACAAATACGATAACATTAGTTTCATAGCAAAAACCTGATTTGCAAAATAACGTCTTACAGATCATATGAATAATACTTTCACTACGGAGTATTTGCTTTGTAGTTTGTAGTATTAACTTCTCAAAGCCAAATATCATTTTCTGTAATCTACTTATTTAAGCTTTATCTTCTCGAGCCTAAGCAAATAACACCGTTGCTCGTACGTTCTCAACGGTTCTCTGCCTCGTTTAAATAAGATTAAGAAAAGATCTTCCTCCATATTTCATTTATATAATCATTTTCGACGGATGTTTAATATTCGTCAAACCACACTCATGTAACTGTTTGAATGTGCGTTGGTCTGCGATATCGAGTGAAAGCGTTCCGTGCCATCCCTTTAAGTCTAGCCGGCTCCTTCTTCAATAACTCATTCCACGTCTTGCTGCCAACCCCGGAAGGTGCGTGGGATGTGTCAGAAGACAACTCCACCCCGCGCTGTCCACTGTCTACAGGGAGTCCCCCTCTGAGTAACCGAGAAACCGCAGTACAACGAAACTGGCGAGTCGGGCAGGGGTTGAACGGCATCGGCGGAGAAAGGCCGGTGGACCACCCCCCGCAGTAACCAAAATTTATATACAAAGTATCTTTGCTGACCAGTTGCCGTTGGCGAATAAGTAAAACAGTAAACCGGGCCGCGCGCGTGGTGGAGGATGTTGGAGGAGGTGAGTGGAAGGGAAGGGAGAGGAATGGAGTGGCGGCTGTGCGGTTTCACCTCGTAAATTTGTCCCTAGGAATGTGTGGCATTTTTCTCGACCCTCCTTACGCGCCCCCACGCCGCCATTCTTTTGCCGCCCTTGCCGACGTTTCGAGTCTCGGCGCGCTATTGGAAGCGATCATCTCTCTTTAAGGATATATTCCGTTGTCCATGATAAATTCTGTGGCACATTAAATTGCTTGCATGACAAACAGATAGCGGTTATTATACACGTTTTATGAGTGGATGAGCAAAAATAGAGTAATTTGAAAGCATAGTTATTTTTTTGAATTTGTGATTTTTTTCGTGTGCATATATTCTTTTAAAGTGTGTTTTATAAACGCATTAATGCAAAGTACGGAACATTTATGTAAAAATAGTAACTCGAAAGAATTTAAGTAAAAATGCTTGCTTAATGTGACCATTACGTATATTTACAAATAATAGATCTATGTATTAGTTGTTTGTTTTATACCACGTAAGATACATAGCATACTTTACATTCTCTAACATAGAAATGCAATTAACGGATGCAGTTGACCGGAACGCAATAACATTAATACAAATTTGTAATGCACATTAGCTGACGCTTTAAGGAGGTAAAATAGTTTGCTGTGCACTAGGAAGAAAGAAGATAGAATCCTTTGAATTCCTCACTAATATTATAAGAAATATTTTATAAGATAATCAGCTCCACAGTTAATCTTCCGTTTCTGCTGTTTGTATTTTTATATTATATGAAATACGATGCGTTTCTCAATACTGCAAAGTTAAGAAATAAATACAAGCCAGGATTAAAAAATTAGAATCAAAGTATCAAAACTTTTGTCAACTTTTTATTCAGTATGCCGCTATAAAAAATTAGCACATTGGTTTTATCAATAATTATGTAAGATGATAGAGTTTATCACATATTTTTTTTCAAACTTGAGTATTATTTCTAAACATACATGTATAAAAAAAGAATTTGGTAATAATAAGCAAGTTTTAAAATAACTTTAATTAAACATTCAGCCAATATAACCAGATATCTAGTAATTATATTAATGATCAATCATACAATAATAATTAATCAATTAAATGGTTACCGATTAATAAATATTGCTAAATATTTAATTGAAATTATTTCACCGATGCTTACTAACTATCTAGATTTTATTATTATTTCCAAACTCTTTTTCCAACGTCACTTTTAATAACGGCAATTTCTAAATATCGGTCACGTTTAAAGTCACATGCAAAGCAACACTGCGCCTTTGGACACCAACAAGAAATACCAAATGCTAGTTGAATTGGAGAGAATTCCGTGATAAAGTTGCAGCGGTGAGTTTCCCGCTGTGAGTCCGTTTCCTGGTTGCGCGCGGCAATTGCAACGCACGCAAGCATGCAGGACGCTATCGTCCACGTTATTTTACTTATCGAATATCGTTTGCCTTACGCACGCGGTGTATATACGAGATCGAGTGATATCGGACACTCGCGTTCGCGCTTCTTAGCAACGCGCGCGCGGTTCTTCCCGCACTGGCTGAGCTATCGACGAGACGGTAGGCGATATGGAAATGAGCGTAGATACATGGTGCGATATACCTTCCACGTCGGTCCCGATTGCGTCCGTCGCATTCGGCCGAATTACACGGTAAATTTTGCACGCTATCGAATGGCCGCGTTTCATCTTCCAACGGATGCAACGTACACGCGCCGTGGACGCGCTCGCATCCGGGGCGCGGATCGCGGGCTATAAAACATAACGTGGGGCTCGCATCGGGTCAGATTTAATACTAGAAATGGTAGGGTGTGTCGGGCAAGCTCGAGGGCTAGAAACGGGCTCAAGCATATCGTGTGCACGGTTATTTTGGCCCCGTACACTCTTCCTCAAGAACGGTCAGTTCGAAGGCCGACCATCGGCACATTTGCATTCCGCGAATCAAAATATATAATTATAATACAATGAGCATCGAGGCACAATAACTGTGTATGTGTATACTCTTGTGCACAACAAAGCGAATTCGATGACACATCGGTAGTGGTAATTGGAACGCAGTATAATTCACATTCGCGCAAAGAGAAATGCGTAGTTTAGTTCAATGCGTAAGTCACTATTTGTCAATATTTGTCTGCACAAAATAAATTTACTTGTGCGCGTAATCGCGGATGAAATTCGCGATGCGGATTGAGCATTCGCGGATTCCGCACGTTTTTGACAATGAATGTACGTGCTTACGTTATAACACGACGGACCGCTCGCCGTTGTAAGCGTTTGGTATAGCTCGATTGCATGCGGGCGACCAATGCCATCTGCTAAATGCAATAAACACGGAATCTTGCAATTCACCGGCTCGACACTAACACGCCGCGCTCTTCCGTGAAGAACGGAGCCGCGGCTGCAGTCATTTCTGTTACGTATTAAACAAACATTATTCAGTTATAATCGATTAAGCTTACCTCGAAGCCAGACCCGTGACGCGTGCCAGTCCTTTGATTGCCAGGTAATCGCATTTCCAATCTATCGATTTGCGGCGCGGCGGAGTGCGCATAATAAATGGTAAACTAAAATCGATGACAAACGTCGGGAAAATCGTGGAAATCCATACATCTTTTTTTGCATAATAATATTTTAATTTTAATTTCTACTACGCAACATCACAGATTTTTATAATAATCTTAGAGCATTTTTAAGTGAAGTAGCAACAAATCACAGAAGTGTATCATTTTCAAAATTTAATCACGCGTAAAAGTGTGCAAATGAAAAATGGCGTGAACTCGACATCGTGAAAGAACGTGCTAAAGTGTCGCTGATAAAAATTTGGCTGCAGTTTGGTTGCAGTGGAGCTCGGTAACGAGTAATCAACGGCTCATTGGTGGAGGCGTACATTCATTCCGGGTAATGTTCGCTTTCTGGGAGGAAACACATCCACGGCGGCGGCGGCGGCGGCGGTGGATGTGTGTCGTTAGTATTTAGTGTTTAGTTAACATCGGGGATGGAGAAGCCGCCAGTGTTTGTAATTGGTACAGTTTAGGAGCGACGAAAGCGATTGTACACCTCACAGATTTCGCCCCGGCCCCGCCGAGAACGCGTCGGCCGCGTAACTTTTGTCCGGCCGACGGCGGCGTCGCGACGTCGGCCGCGAACCAGTTTCAAATCCGTGCCGGGCAAACAGCACGCCAGATGGCACGGGTACGTATCGCGGTCGTTACTACAATTAGATATTCGCCCCGGTCTGATCTCCAAATAATAACGCCGAAGGACCAAGGTCTTAGCCGACGGGCGCTTCCGTCTGCCTTGGCGGCATTCGCGTCCTAGGATCGCTCGCACGAGATACGAATTTGTCTCACCGATTTTATCGAGACGAATCGTTTCTCTTAGCGCGATCCGCAAAAACCGTCGCTAATGTTGAGAATCTCGGGCCAATTATGGACACGTTGTCAACGATGAAATAAGCTAAAATCCGAAAAATCGAAAATTTATTCTTTATATTTAAATTTAAATGAAATATGTACTTAAATACAAATTGAAGCAGCGCTATCTGTGATCGAAATTTTATATATAATGGCTTTAATGAAGCTAATTTTAATGTAACTTTGAAGCTAAGAAACTGCGGAATATTAGTCCCAATTTTGTGCAGGTACGGATTATTGAAAGAACGTGATCTTGGAATTGCTTTCATTAAAATTCCTTTATCATAATATATTTTCCGATTTTTGCATCTTTAATTTTTACGAATACTTAAATTTGCATATCTTAATATGCAGTTCGCATTTTAACTCGAGTTTGGTTTTAGCATTAAAGAGAGTTGAAAATACGATCATTAGTAAATCATCGCACATGGCTATTGTGAATGATACATAGTATTGGGCTAATGACCCTAAGCGATCGATAATGAAAGTCCCGATGCGAGTCAATAAGCTTTTAAAAGAAGACCGAGATGCGAATATATCTTCTATGCATCACTGGTTGAAGCTATTCAGTTCTAATCTAATTTTACAGTTCGAATAAGGGAATGAGAGAAAACATTTGATTCATCTGCTTATAATCGGAGAGCGATGCGCTGGCGCATTATTAGACTGAATGAATAACGCGATAGGGTTTTTATATATCCGACTTAGTATTCAGGAAGGCGTATACCCACTTATTTGGAGATCAGGAGCTCCCTCGAGCGAGACGACTTTAGACTAGGCACTCTTTCGCCGACAACACCCCGTATATTTCATTTTTAAACAACAAAAAAATGCTAATGCACCGCCGCGCCCGTTATCGGCTCGGCTCTGTATATGAAATAATAAATAATCGGGTAAGCCCCGACGCCATTATTTTTACGTCGACTTTACTTCGGAGATACACATTTTCCCCGGGTTATACTTTCTGCGTCGCCCGTTTCGTTATATACGTACAGTACGTGACGTTGACTCTAGTGGCGGAATTTTACTGCCGGATAACTCGTCGTAATTCGCAAAACAGATATTATGTATACGAAAAAATGTTTTGGACAAATGTCTGGAGTACAGAGAACTCGCTTGTGTCCGCGTAAATATTATTAAAAATCTTATTGAAATGTTTATCTTGCATTCAAATGTTTAACATTTTGCGTTTAAAAATATTCTTCATTTATTAACGATAGAAATCTATATGACAACAATTCTTAATCGAATTAGAAATTAAATCTAATTTGCGGTGATATATATGCGACAACAATATGATAGATTATTAAGGACAGCAATTCAATTAAATTTAAAATAAAATTTTTTAATTATATTAAATATAATTGTTTCTAATTTTCTAATATTTAAATTTGTGTTTAATAGTTTCTGAATTTAAGAAATGGAAAAATTAAATAAATCTTAATTTATTTATTTATGTAGTTGAATTACGTAAATATAAAAAAATTATTATAAATTTATACAATTTATATTGGAGTTATACCAAGAGTCAGAAAATTGCTAATACTTTGTATCTAGATATAAACATACACATTGGCGTAAATTCTTCATATTGAATTTTTTATTACATAGATATTAATTTTCTCGAAAATTTTGAAATAAAGTACGAATAAAAATAAACTTTTTTATGATTAATAAATGACAAAGAACGTTATTCTGAAATAGTATGATAATATTAAAACTGATATTTTTTAAATATGTAATCACAAATAGCACTTAATAAATTTGATCTTTATGTATTCAATAATAGTTATGGTACAATATATAGTACAATATATCTTTTAGCTTGTCAAGACTCGCAGATATTTTCGAGAAAATAATTCATATGCAGATTAGCTTGAATAGATTATATAAAACACGGCAAGCCCCTTCATGAATTCTGCGGGAATATGATAAACATACAAGATCTTTGACCGGCAACTGTTTCATGCACTTTTGAAACTTTAGAATAACATCATAACAATACATCATAACAGGAGTTGTGCATAATTCTCGGTATCGTACTTGGTGTACTGTCAGCTATTCCGACATGTAATCCTAAGAACGTTGTCAGGCAGCAAATAGTAAATATCTGTCACATTAATATCCTATGTTTGGTTGGAAAATTTACAATCTACAGTCTACGTAGATTTCAGAGCTATCAAAACTATATTGATAATATTAAGTTATCAGAAGATTTTCTGTTTTGTATCTGATGATCTTTTTAGCACGCAGTGTCTACACAATAGATTTCCATCATACCGTGTGTATTATTTTTGGTTCTAAACTTAAATAATTTAAACTTTTCTAAAAAAATAATACAACAAGGACACGACCTGTCATACTTAATGAAAAGAGAACCTAATAATATCGCAAATAATACTGCATGTGTCAAATTGATAAAAATAAATTAACGGAGATTTAAAATAAATATTGATTAGTAGCATACAAAGTATATTTGGCACACATAATACACTTAAATATGTTGCAAAAGAAGACTCAAAAAAATTTGACGTTATTTGAAGAGGTCCAATGGCCAATAGTGAATATTACTCGTGCGAGAAAAGGTCGCGGTCGAATCAGCGTCAATCAGAGCGTCGCCTTGACACCCATGTACGTATATGTTTGTATGTGTTACTACACTGTAAACCGAATCGAAAATTCAATTGAATGCTGCCGAATTCTTGTCGGAATATCAAGTTCGCTAGAGCTCGGCTTTCGTCCATGAGAAAGAGAAAGAAAGAGAGGGGAAGAGAGAGAGTTGTGGTAACTATAAACTTTTTAGGCGTCATGCAAATTCAATATCTTTTAAACTTTACTTCTCTTGAATGTTTTGGCTTTTATTGCGAGCATTGATTCGACTTGTTGAAACTTTTGCGTTTGTTGACGTCAAAATTTGCTTCAATGGTAAATCATATGCAAACAAATTAAGTGATATTGTTTTTCATGTATGAATCATTTCAATATGATTTATTGGTACAACGGGTCACATGTAATATTTTATAATACGTGTTGTGGCTATTGTTTTCGAGTATTTCTTTATATAAGCGTTTTATTTACAAAAATTCTTTTAGTCTTTAATGTTATTTAATAATATTTGTCGTATTAAATATAAAAATATTTGATACGAAAAATATTTTACTTGATTAAATTATTTATTAAATTATTTATTATTTTATCAATAAATTAAGAGAGAAAGTTTGCGTATATTAAATGTGTGTATATTAAATGGATGTTTAATTACAAGTATCCACGAGTTTAATAATATAATGTAATTGTAAGGCTGCATCAACTTCCTCTGTTTACGTAATTCGGGAGGAGAAATGATTTGCAATATAGAACGCGGTCCTTCCGGGGGCTTAGGCTGAGATTGAGAAGCGGCCGTGCGAAAGAATCAGGCAAATCACGGGGACCCTTCTCATCGAAGGGATGCTCGATCAAACAGAAATTCCCCTAAATAAAGGAGGTTATCGGACTATAAACTCACCGCCGTCGATCGATAACTGCGGCGCGCTTATTCTCCGACTTTTATCCCGAAATTTTTACTGTTTAAATAAATCATCGTCCGGCACTGAACGTGGGATTACGCGGAGGTATTAATGACAACACGTATGCATTCATATTTATTTACGCAATTATCCGCCACGTCCAACGCGTAAAAAAAATATATATAATTGGCCGTGCTTTATGGTTTAAAATACGGATTGCCCGACGTCAAAACATATTTGTATCACGAAGCGACTTTTCATCAACAATATTTGATAAATCGACGCGTGATTCCGCGCGATTGTCTGAATCTGATTTTTGTCATTTTGTTGTCAGGCACGCAAAAAATATTCCAATATCCAGTTTCGGAAATATCGGTATATTTTTTGCGTGCCTTACTACAGTTATTTTTTTCATTAGCTTTAGTCACATTTCTTCGTAAATTCTGCATTTTTATAATTTATGGTTATAATAAAATATAAAACGTAAAGTCGACAGTAAATATTTGCGATCTGGCAGTATTAATAAATACTTTTACATGACGTTTTGAAAATTTTAATAGAATTTATACTCTCTTTTCCTTTGTTATGACGTTATTTTAAAATAAATATATATATAAGTTATACAATAAAAAATTAGAAAAACAAATTATGGATATGAAAGAACATACGGGACCTTGTTAACATTATTTCTTGCTTTACGTTTAAAACACTTACCTTGCGCTTTGATCAGAAGTAAAAATAAACGCGAAGAATCTTATTATATATTCCACAAGACGGCATCGGATAAAGTATCATATTTAATTTTTATTGCATCGGTTATATGCATTGCCCTTCGTCTCCGACAGCGGTTCGGAACCAAAGGGGGCGGTGGATACTACTATAGATATACAACGAGGACTGTAAACGCGGGGCGTATGTAAATATAGCGTGATACATTGGATACTCGCTTATAAACACCCCATTTTTATTCGGGTAGCGTTTCACCACCCGGCACCCACCCTCTAGCATTCACTCCTTAGCTGCTGGCCTACCAACGCAAAGAGGAGACAACGCCAACCTATTATTTTTGTGTTTTTATACACCGCGCACAACACCTCCAATATTGTAGCGAATATTTCATCAAGACGCGAAAATATAAGCTATTACCCGAGGTATAAAAAATATCTGATTATTTAAATCTGCTAAATTTTTAAAATATCAAGCCACTATTTTAAGAAATACAGTTATAATATTTGAAATACAGTTGTTGTATTTTATTATCAAGAGCTAAAGAAATATCGCGTATAAGAGAAAAACATCAACGGAGGGATATAACATAATTAATGATAAAGAAAGATATATATAATAACTGCATTGCTCGTATTATTCTGTTGGCTTTTTGTTTGTGATTCAGTTACATCGCGAGTTATTCTAAGAATTTTATTCAATCAATTCAAGAATGCTGCGATAGCATTAATCGTTCTACCCATAAAGAACGTGACGAAGGAAAAAATTGAGAATATCATGGTCTCGTGTGTGCAGAAGCAAGTAAAATTTTATTTATATTTTAAATATATATATTTCTAATTCTTTTTAGGTTATTCGAACCAATAATAAAAAATGGTCTGTTAAGATATTTATTTATATTAATTTATAATTCTTTCTTTCATTTATTCTTCTAAACTTGTAACAAAGATTTAATTTATAAAAAAATTTTTCTCAATATTTTATGAGATATATTCTTAGAATATTATAAAATGGATAAAATGACATATTTGTTGGCGTTATAAGAGTGTCAATATGTTTAAAATGTATTATGGAAGATCGTTTTTTAATGTAAATTAGCGGACATAATCCGATTGTGTGGATTGGATTATTGAATCTTTTCGTTCGTTCATATTGAGTAGCCTTGAAAGATGTTATTGCTCTCGCGAGAGTCCAGTCAGGTTGGCAGTTTCCGAGAATGTATGTCGAGGAATTACGATGCATCTTTTTCGCACCGTCCACTTTTTTAATCGAATGTTTTATATCATAAAGATATCTCTGTAATATACATAGATTCCACGCAACACTTTTTGCTGCGTTCTCTCTCATCATCGATTAATTTATTGCTTGATAGAAAACATAACGAAAAAATTAATCACATTTAAATTTTGTATGCTAATTACGGAGATGACTAATCAAACAAACAATATTTGCAATGTATATGTATAATAACTCTGTAAATAATAAATTTGCTTTTATATTTAATTTGTGACAAAAACTTTACGATCATTTTTATATAACGGTTTTAAAATTCTTATATATTTATCGAATTATTATTTTGGCATAAAGAAGCATACACATACATACAAATAAAAAACATATTTATAATATAACGACAAAAAATCTAATTTTATGATACTAACTTTATATTTATTAGGCCAGCATATAATCTCTTTAATGAAACACATCGTGAACATAACTAGAAATTTTATAGATTAAACCGGAAAATGCTAATAAGAAAATGCTAATCAAACATCTATAATTAAGTCTATGAAACATTCTGGGTATAAATATATCGAGCTATAAATATCGAGTTAAATTATGATAATCAGAAATTCTGTTTGATCTCATCAAAATGTATTTTACCATATATATGTCTGATTGGTTTAATCAAAACATTTTTCTTGGTGAACTATTTATAATTTTTAAATTTACACAATTTAGATTTTTCCATTAACTGATAAACAGGCTTAATTTTTTCCATGCTTAAAATAAAAGGTATAGAGCCATGCGTAGCGATATCGCCCGTGCGTATCGATTTGACTTCGGAAATTCGACACCCACGCATAGGGCGCACGTGTTAATGTTATTTACGCCGTGATGTTATTTATGCGCGCCAACTCGTGTTTGAACAAGTGTGCCACGATGACGACAACGCCCGTCGAAATTGGGAAAAAGTGTTTGTCAGCAAACGAACGCGCCAACGATCACAAATAATTTTAAGCCGGCTAATGGTAAGGACGCCAATCAGCAAATTGTACTGCCGCGAATGTTCTCTCTCTCTCTCCCTCTCTCTCTCTCTCTCTCTCTTTTTCTGTCTCAACGGGAATCTAACGATTATTAATTCAGCATTACGTCTTAAGCAGTATGCAAATACCGATAAGAGAGTACACATGCAAAATTGTTTGTGTCATGACGTTCATTTGATAAACGCGATTATTTTAGAATTTTAGATTTTGATGAAACTTGGATTTCCGTAAAAAATGCGAAAAATTATTAATCGCGTTACTATATATAATTCAACATTGGAAATTGATTACCACATACTAATTATATACAATAAATTCACAAAAATTTATAGTTAAACAAGGAGAAAATATAGTTAAGAATCCGGTGCAAGGAACATATATATTAATTTACGGTTGATTTAATACCGACGAACAATTTGCAACCTGTTTCATAAGTTAGCATAAAGTAAACTGGACGATTCTAGTTCATTACTGTGCCGACTGGTTTATCGTATCTTAATTTAAATGCTAATTGCTGCGAGTTAAAACATGTGCACTGTTATTTGAATACACTGAAATGTGAACTTGCCTCATTTTTCATACCATATATAATCAGGTGACAATAACGCAGTGGTCGGAATAACAGTAATATTGTGTACAAATTTATTCTTGTTTTACAAAAATGTTTTTTTTTTTTTTTAGATTGAGAAATGTACTGATTTTTTAATATTTAAAATATGCGATAAAAGAACATTTATATATGTAATTTATTAACATGTGTGTTGGTTTAAGAATCGAGGATAACTTTGGTCATCGTTAATTACAATATCAGAAACGAGAAAATTTATGCATGCGATTGGATGTGATTTATGTAAATAAATGTTTGTCAATAAAACTAATTTAGTTTACTAAAATAGTTTTATATTAAATGTGGCAGTAACTTTGCTGCCAATCCAATATATCATATAGGAAATGATTTCTATATTTGCTAAATATTTTGATAAAATAATTTTTAGTATAACTCGTAAACCAGGCTTACCGTAATCCAAAATCGACGTACGTGATGAGTTTTTCCAATGACATTTATCGATGATGATGATTCTTTATATGTATAATCCTGGAATATAGAATTTTATGCAAACTTGGATCCGTTCAGAACTACACAAAGTTATGATAAGTAAATTGATGCGAAGCGGGATAGGTATTGCTCGGTGGACGGGAACATTAAATCAATTCTTTCAACAAACTCGATATCATTGTGTAAAGCATCTGCTAGGCTTATTTACTCTCGTGGTAATTACGGCGTCGCTTGTATCATCGCTCATTTTATAGCAAAGGAGAAAGGGTAATCCGCGTTAAATGCATATCGCGAACGCGTTCAGGATGATGAAGGTGCTCGCGTTTCTCTCGAAAGACTTTTTGTTTCCACTGTGAGATAAACAAAAAGGAAAACGCGATTGCGAATGGCCAGGCAGAAGCGCTCGAGCGTCGTCGAGTCTAAAGGGCGCTGTTTATTAAAGGGCATTAATCTGCGAATCTGTACCGCTTTACCTCTCGCTAAACGATATTACTTAGCGTGTTTCCGTGATGCTCGTTTAAATTGCATTTTGTAATTAGCCAAGAGGCAGCGCGCACCCACGATTGCGCCCACGGTTTCCTCGGTGGTTTCTTTCCCTCTTCTTCCCGTCAACTCTCACGCGTCGGGCTCGCGCTCGTCGTTCCTTTTCCTCTTTTCTCGTCCTTCCGCCGTTGACGCGCTTCCCACCGCCAGCGCCCGTTGAGTCCTGCTCCTCTACAATGTCCCGCAAGATTCATAATTGCATTTGTCGGATTTTACGCTGTGCACACTGAATACGTGTAGTTATCCGGGTTGACTTTGCGTGAAAGTCCACGTAGGTCTTGTGTGTGATTACAATCACGAGTGTTAAATTCGTTCTGCATGTATGTGTTATTGAGATGCATTGTCTATGTTTTATAAGAATTACGTATTATTTATTATATTACTTTTTATTATTTATAAGATTTATCCTTTAATATGAACTATTATAATTTAACATAAAAGTTTGATAACGATAATTTCATGAATTTTTATGTAGCAGTAATTTATTAAACAAATTCGTAATTCAAAGTTAACAGTTGGTAGTAAATTTAAGTTTCTATGTAAAAAAGTATTTTAAATGATTACTCTCTTTTACCACAAAATGAGGTTAAATACAATGTCAGATAACATATTACATACGTATCATGTCTTCATGTCAAATCTAATATGATTAAAATAAGAAAAGATTGTGTTCCGTACGAAAAAATAATAAAATTGTTTATAAAATATTTGTGCATCAAATTCGTAAATTCATCAATTGCCAGATCGTGAACCAGCCGTTTGGTAATCCAAGTTAAGAAAATACGAATCTGAAGTGCGAATGAAGCAATTCAACAACAACAGTTGGTGTTAAAATAATGGCGCGAATACACCGCGAGCGTTCTATCTTTGGTGCGGATATATATTGTACATTGTTTGCATTATGCACAGCGCCGCTCTAGAAAGTAAACGCGAATGCGGGGAATCCACGCATATCGCAACTTTATGTCTGCGAAGTGGATGCTAAGAATACCTTGGCGTGCTGCAGCGCGCACGAATGGCCAAGGAGGAGGCCGTACAATGTTAACTTTGGTTCTCTGGCTGGAAACAGCACGATTCATACGTAGCTAACGATGGAAATCGCATGGGAATCGATTCGTTCCTGTCTTCGAATATTTTTCATGCAATTTACAAGTTTTGTTTTTGCATTTATTTGGATACAGTACGGGAATTTACATTTGCCTGCCATACGCAACAGCTTTTACTTATTTTTACATAAATTTCGTCGCGAGAAACGTGCGCTTTTCGTAATTGCAACACAAAATGTTTCGCATTATCTTTCTGCCGCACAAGGAAAAAAATTCTGTGGCATCGATTGGATAAGCCGGATGATACAATGAAATGACTTAATTATATCAATTACCGAGCGGCTCATTATTGCAACAGCTATTAAATGCAAACTTGCAATCACGATGTCACGAGTGATATATTATTCTTACATCTCTCGGTGTTAGCGTTAATCTTATTTTTGACTCGTGAGTCATCGCAATGCAAATTACGAATCGCCTGACGCAATCTGACTATCACTACGAGAATCGCGATTACGGCGTCAGCTGTTCGTCGCGTCTTCGTACGCGCCGCACCGCGCCGCGCCGCGCCGCGCCGTCAGTGTCAGCGCCGGTTATTAGTGTTAGAATACAGCTGGAGCCTTCTAGCACGCATCACAGGGAGAGGCAAAACAGACCGGAAAAAGCACAGAGGCACCCGGGGATGCTCGACTCCGTCGGGTGCTGCCTCCTCCCCGTCGTTCCTCGCCCCATCTTCGTATCGCGCGCGTTTCTGTCTTTCGCGTGGAGGCGGACGTCCGCGGCCTCGTTCTCGCACGGCAAAACTTAACAAAACAATTTGCTCCAAAGCAAACAACGGCATCCGGTTTACTTGTGAATAAACAACATATTTATTTTTAGAGGCTCCGCGGTCGTAACTCGTTCGCTCGGACGATCGCGTTCGAAAGAGCAAGTGCGTCTATTTGTCGGCATTACACAAGTTAACGGCTGGATGATTAAAAATTGGCGATTATACGGACGCTGTCTTGCTATCTGCTCAAGTCTTGTTCATTAGACTGAATAAAAATACACAGAAGAAACCTATATTGCTGAAACATGGAAAATTTGAGCTAAATACAGATCTGAAAATGATTCTGTTCAGACCGTCACAATTATGTGGAGTGTTCAAAATGATCATTAATGTATCAAAAATTTTGTATTGTATTTTTTGATCGCGTTACATAATTATTTGATTCATTTAAAATTTTGACATACTCTTGCAAAATTATTCGTTCCACATACGTACCGTCGATTTTACTAAAATATTCGAAATTCATATTATTTTATTATTATTTTATCTACAGCTTTTATGTAAAAAGCGATATCTTTATCTTAAAACCAGAAGTAATATTTTCATAACAAAAAATCAGATAAATTTATGCAAAAAAGTTATGATAAAATACAGCGAAGATTAAATATCATTTGTAGAATAATATGACAATGAAAGGTACTCGAATTGATATCATTGGAATAAAACTAGCAATTTTAAAGACATACAATCTGCGCAGTTAAAAATGTCAAAATAACAAAGTCGACGTGCATTTAACGATAATGTTATATATATTGATGAATGCTGGTTAACATTCAGACGTTGTGACAAACGGTTTCCATTGATGGCATTGATTAAAGTGATAAATTAGTCCTATTAGCTGTATTTGGCATAAATTTACCGATATTGTCCCCGTTGTTGTATATTAATTATTTAATTACAGCTAAAATATCTTCGCGATCTCATCATTTATGCCAATTTAAGTGTGAATTGATGCACCGTCAGCGCCGTTTTGCAGTAAAAATCCATTTACACTTACAGCCGATAATACCGTAAATCGATAAATAATCGAATTATAAATTTAAACAGTGCAATTATTCGAAATTTTGTGTCGATCTCGAGGGACGGTCGAATGGATTTTGCATATTTATCATTCGCGAGCGCCATTTCAGACCAGGAGACACCTCGTCGCACGTACGGCCAACGATCCTGGAGACGCGCTATACCCGCGAAAAAATTAGCATGTAGAAGGCAGTAGTAAAAATAATAATTGACGAGATTATTCGACCTCCTCGTGAGACACTCGGGACGAAATGAAACATTTTATCGCTGTGCCGCGTCTGAGGGGAACAGCGGGTTGTTCGTTCCTCTTCCGTACAGAGTATCGGGGAGAGTGATCGTAATCATATTTTCAGGGGGACGGATTTATGCAACGTGTCTCTCTCTTTCTCTCTCTCTCTCTCTCTCTCTCTCTCTCTCTCTCTCTGTACATAAAACGCATTTAAAATTCTTGAGGCGCGACCGGAAGGTGCCTGCTCCCGTCTCCGTCGATAGCGCGAGTCGTGCCGCGCCGCGCCAGTGGTAGCGCCGCGGGGGTTGTAATTGGCAATATCTATCGAATTTTACAATAAATCTCACCGTGCCCCGAAGGAGGACGGCGGGGGTGGGCCGTCGCGGCAATAAAACACCGAGTAGTATCGCGAGGGGGCTGCCGCGCCGCGCCGTGCACTTAACGACTTATCTTATCTGCGAATTAGGTCGCGGTTAGTACTCCGCTTTAATGCGAAGCTACGGAATACCGGGAGGCACACGCTGTGATCGTAACCACGTGATTTATAGTTGGAAATGTTATTAGATTGGTGCGAAAGTCGTCCCGTCATATAATTTCGGGTAAAATTTTTTATAAATACAATCTAAACAGTTATCTCAAACAAGTAGTTTGTGATTTCTTTATATCATTGTCTTTATTGTTACGATGGCAATTAATTGATTTTTTTTATCTCGAAACATTTTACACAAGAATAGTCATTAGAAATATTCTCATACTGAGAGGATTAACGAGCTTTGGTTGGTTTAAAATATTTTCTAAGTTTCTCCTAAGAAAATATTAATTAAATTTATATGCAATAATGTCTTTAGATATTAATAAATAGAACAATAATATACAATATATAATTAATGGAATATTAACTTTTGCCTGGAGTGTAAAATCATTGCAAGTGATCGTTTACGTAAAAAATAGACTATTTCTGATAATATCGTGAGTAACGTGTTTATACAAACAAACGAACGCTACGTGCGTTATCAGACTTATTGACAAATTTCGAAAACGTGCGACACATGTTTAGACTGGTCCTTGGGAGAACAGGCGTTAATGTTTAATTTACTTTTATAAGTTATGAGATCAATCGTCACGCTGGATTCGTATCAAACCTCAATTCTGTTTCGATGCGGGTTCGAAGAATCGCGAAACATATCATAATAATAATTAATTCTTTAGCTTTTTCCGACGATGTTTATGTGTGTACCATCGGCACGAGATTCATTTTCATTTTCATTTCGCTGTAGTAAGAAATGCATTTTAGCTACGCGTACGCGTATGCGTGTAACGCGGCCGATTGTTCCGCAAAGAAGACGAGTCTGTATTCTCCGCATTGGCATCATCCAATTTTACGGTAACGATTATATATAAATATAAAAGGTATTAACTGCAACTGATCTTCCCTGGAGACTGTAACAGAGAAGTTAATTAAAATCGCCGTCAATTCTGCCTTGCCGCGCGTCGTCGTCGTTCGCGCGCGTGACGCGATTTGACAATGAGCACGTCGTCGGTGAGAGAGAGGAACGTGTCGGATCTTCGGGCTCGTCGCGCGGCGGTAAAAGATCCGTTTGTTTATTTCCACATGCGGGATGCGGGGTGCACAATACTTAACATACAACATTTCTATGATGTTGCGCGGGACGATGACGAGCACGACGACAAGCGCGGGCGAGGTGGTGCGCGGTGGTGTGCGTTGCGTGTTTTGTTTGCGCGTTTTCTTTTGTCGCGTGTATGTCCAGCTGCGCGCTGAGAACGCGGCCGGCTCATGCAAATGCACGGCACACAATGTGCCTCAATAGCCTCCACGTATTTATGCTATATGCTATCCGGTTCAGTATTTTCCACCGCGCGACTGTTTATTTCTGCCACGTACACAGAGAATATGAGTGCGAGGCTTTCTCTCTCTTTTTAGAGAAAGGGTGGGAAAAAAGGAAGACCGTCGAAGAAGGAGGGAGAAAGAGAAGGAGAGAGAGAAAGAAAGACTTGCCGCGCTGGCGAGCGAGTTCCATCGATCGCGCGCGACGATCGTTACGTATTACCTCACCACCACCCTGTGCGCGTCGCGCGTGGAAACAAACGGAGTTACATTTTGTAATTACACCCCTCGGGTCGATGCCGACTCCGCGTAGCGATCGATCACGCGTTCTTGCGGCTAGGTTTCGAAAATTTACGACTTCGAGGTCTTTGTAACGCTGCGCATTATTTAACGCCTCTATAAGTATGATACGTTCCTATTAGAGATTTCGATACCACTGTCCCAATTTTTTGATGAGCTCGACTCGAGAATATTGCCGTAGGTATTGTTTGAAATTTATTTGTAAACGACTTAAAGATGTAAAATCATAGTATTGTCTCCTTTCTTTTCTTTAATCGTGTTAATTCACGCAACGTCATTAATGCGAAAATAATTGTCCTATTTTTTTACGACTTACGTAAACAAACACCTAGGATTTTTATACTCTGTTAAAAATTACTCTTATTAATTATACATTACATATATTATAATATAAACGATTACTTGATTTCTATATTTCAACTCGTTTTAACAAATTGTTATTATATGAATATATGAGTCACAGTTTGTTTCTTTTGTACAAATTGGGTCTTAAGATTTTCAAGTGATAGATAGATATAGATCTTGATCAGCAAAAAATATTTATTGTGACGTGGATTTTATTTTTGTGACGCTGATGTGTAAAAAACACCCTAGGTAATTGTTTTCGCATTGCATTTCTGCGTAACGCACAGGTGTAAAAATTCGACTATCGTAACAAAATAATTTCAGTAATATTTCATTGACGCGTTCACTATGATCTCATCATTAAGATTTTGACTAACTCTCGGACTTCAGTCGAGTTATATAATTCATGTATGGATTATATCATACTAAATAATTTATTAGGACAATTAGTGATTTTAAGTAGAAGATAATATGGCTGTGAATAAGATTTTATTGACATACATATGACATACATTTACAACAAATAATATATTGGATAAGAAAAACTATAGTCAGGTAGTATTCAAAATTTGTTCACGCCATCGTCATCACTCAAAAAAAAAAGAGTCGAAAATGACCAAAGCGCATGCCACATATATATTTTAATAAAGCCAGCAACACACACGCGATGTCTCGTTTTTTACAGCGAAAAACGTGATTTAAAATAACGGCAATGTAAATAAAACTTTACATCATGAAATACGGAACATAAAATATCACCAGTATCAATAGCACATAAAATACTCCATTGTGTGACGTTTAGTGAAATATCATATTTAAATTACGCGCTCGCGTCCGTGTGTCCTTGCATTGCGGATCTTTGAGGTCTTTTTTTTTTTTTAATCGACGAGCGCTCTTTATTCGCCCGGGGACAACGGGCGAAATGCCACTGTCACCTCACGAGGAAAATGAATATTAATATAAGCGCGTCGCGCGGTCGGCCGCGCGATTTCCTCGGCGAAGCAACGAATAATATAATAGCCGGTCCGCGGGAGATGCGTCTGCGACCGAGAGGGCGAAGCACCCGAAGACGAAGTGTTCTCATTATACCCGGTGATTTATGTGCGTGCCACCTTGCCGTCGGAAGAGATTCTAGGTTAGAAATAAAGTTAAAAGAAAAATAAGGCTTACGGGGTGTAAAGTCGAGAAAGTATGGAAGGGGAGGGGGAGAGGAAGGAGGCGCCGCGGCTCGCGGAATATATTACAAAAATAAGCTCGGGCGGCGAGACGCGGCGTGCGGAAAAGCACCGAAAAAAACTTTGAAACTCCGAGGAGAGCCTCGAAAGATCGATGCCCCTCGTCCTGCCCTGCCGTGTAACTTTCCTTGTTTATCGAGGCGCGGGAATAAAAATCCAGCGGTCACGATTCGCGCAATCATGCAAATAACTTCGCATATTTCGCGAACAATTTTTCTTGCGACTCATTGCTCTAGCAGAATTTCTTAAAGAAACAGAAGAGGAGGATACAACTTCGAATTGAGTTGTGTCTCTAAAACAGATCGAGCGTAGCTAATTGATTAGTACTTCTTGCGATGGTAACACGTCAGCTATTTTTTTGTTATGCTTGTTTGCGGTTCTTTTAGAATTAATGTAATTATAACGGACTCTTATATCAGAGAAAAAAAAAAACAAAGAGAAGGAAAGAAAAGCAGGCATCTAGCAGTTTAACTTTCGTTCAATTAACTTTTCACATTTATTTACTCACATTACGAATTTTTCTATATTTTTGCCTCACAATATTTTAGGTAAAAAATATGCTGAATATGATTATTTCCCACGCGAAGTATATATGGATGCGAATATTTATTTTTATGTCATAATTTTATACATTTTTATATCATATTACATTTTTATTTTTTATAAAACTGTTAATGGGAATATCTGTTTAATATATCTCTGCTGTTTATTGAGTCTGCTGTTTACGCTATTTCATCTTAATAATTGTGATATTGATTTTTGTTTCAGGGACACATTGGTGAAAATCCGTTCGACAACGGTTCGTGGGGAAAGGAGCACTTTCAGCCATCGACAGTTCCCTGGCAGCTGAATCCGCGCAGCCACGGTCGTCCTAGTGTGAGTGCTTTTATTCTTTTTTTACCTCATCTAACTTATTACGCAAACTGTATCGATTACAATTGTTAGGCAATGAAAACAAATTTTATCTACAATTTCACCATTTACGACTGACAAAACGTGAATTTCTCATGTGAAATGAGAATTTATTCTAGACTCATTCTTTTTACATCAATTGCATATTTCGCTTAATACGATTTAGAGATTATCGGCCGTAATTCTCAGCTCGCTAGGGTAGATGCGTCAAATTTATAATTCCGGCGGGTAAGAGTGCCCGCGCCGAGGATGTGGAAGGAAGGGTGGAACGGGAAAAGAAATCCGGCGGCTCATTGTGTCGGCAGGTAGCAAAAATGCTGGCGGGGTCGCCGCTTTCTCGAGCATTTTCTCTCAGGAGTCGTCGGCTACTATATCGTTATACCCCTCCTCGGCTACCCTCCACCCTTCGGTCCGACCGTAGCCGACCACCCTCTTACACTCGCGCTCACTCTCCCGCACCACTCGTCCTGTCACCCGGTATTTATAATACGCTTTGTTTTCCCTCAGCTATTTGTCTTGGGTTCTCGGCTTCTTCGCTAACATTATTATCCCGCGTTTTATTTTTATTTAATTCCGCCGTGTCGAGTCCACCCTCCCTCCGCGTCCTCGTTATTTATCCTTCGAGCAACTTAACGAACGAACGTGTTGGAGAGAGAGAGGGGGAGAGAGAGAGAGAGAGAGAGGCGGGAGGGGGTCGTGTGAACAATTTTTTACGAGACTTTTTTTAATATCGCGCGACTTTTGTCTAATTTCTCTTTGCACACAATTGAGGAATATTAAATATTAGGAATTAGAGAATTACTTAAAATAGGAATAGGAATTTTTGGAATCAGTTTCCTCAATGAGTATATTAACATTTTCTGTCCAGACGTTGTTTTTAGATTTTTTTTCTCTATACACAACTGAGTCATTCGTGTTTGAGTTAATTTTTATTATTTTTATAAGTATAAAATAATTCTTCGGTGACTCTCATATGTACACTTTAACGTGTCTAGAAAATATGATAGTTAATTACATATAAATATTACAAAAAATTACTAATTATAACTGACAAAGAAATTTTTACAAAAATTCATAATTCTGAAACTTTGAACATTCAACTTTGAAAATATTTTCAAGTGTCTATGACAAATGTCTATACTTTGTTTTGGAAAAAACAAAATGTAACATAATTAATTAGTTTTGAAAATTCTTTTTCTATGTGAGATTTTCTGCTGTATAAAAATTTAGGGTTAGATTATCAAAGATTATAGATTTTACTAGAATACGCGATGTGAAAAATAAATATTTCTGTATACCTATACAAAGTTTCACGTATCATTGTGCATGACTCACATACCGCCGCAACTCGTGGTAATCTTTGTTCGAAATCTAAACTGTTTGACGATTTGCTAATATTCGCGTCATAATACTTATAGGCTGCAAATAATAATTTTAATGTCACTAATTTGTTTATTTCCTGGCTCCTATTAATCATGTACAAATCTTCAATCTTAACGACATAAATTGTACAATATTTCTTCATTTGATTTTTCATAACTTTTTGTACACGCTGTTATTATTTAAAGTTATCCTAGATATTTTTTTATATGTATTGAATGAAAGAAATTAATATGCATTACACTTATGCACTGAGTTTGCTTATTAAACTTATTACATTTGAAAGAACACAGAATATTTAAGAAGTAGAATTATATTGCACCAATCGTTAAATAATCATCAGTAAATGACTGTTTAAGAAAAATATTAAAATAAAACTTTAAAATGATAATTTGTAAATTAATTGATATTTTTTTAGATAAATTTTTATACAAATTTGAATCAAATTATTTATTTGAAAATGTCAAATATACTGACTGGCGTACCGATTTTGTCGCTACTTCTTTCTCTCAACTGTACATTTTTAAAGTAATGTGTCTACGAGAATTAATCTTCCTTGTTTTTCAAAACATATTGTTTTTAACGCGCAAATATTTGTACGATAAAAATTTATTTAAAATGCGATGCAACATGTATATAAAAATAACAAGAAAATATTAATTTGACTTACTATAGATACGTGGAAAAATCCGATGGGCTATGAATAATCTGCGGTTCGCAATAATAGTTGTACTTCGACGGATGACACACTTTGTTTACTTAAGGAGGATTAAACGCGCGCGTACTGTCACGCGCACGTGTGCAATCGGCGCTCGTCTTCCTGATACCATCGTATCGGGCGCGATCGTTTGCAAAGTAACAAAAGTAACAAAACCGAAACCACTGACGTCAGCGTTTCCGCGAGCGTTATATACGCGACCGATGATCTCATGCGTGCATATACATGTGTGCTTACCTAACCGCAGCGCAGCTCCTTTTACGCCGGTCATACGTGCGGTCGTACGCACGAATTGCGCTATCGCGTACATGTCCATACGTGACAACGCTGCGGTGCAGTACGCTCGTTTGCTGCAACCACGTGTGCATTTGTCAGCATCTCGAGAAATAATACGCAGCGGTATATGTATCACTCTTCCACCGGTTTCCTCTCTCTTTCTTTCTCTCTTTTTCTCGCGCGCCAATCTTATCTGCCTGAAATCAAATTCTTGCGTGAGACTTTCGCGCTGCAAGGCACGGAATGTCCCGCTTTTAATCAGACTGCATGGAGGTTTGTAGGAACTAAACTAATGGAGGAACAATTTCAAAAGGTTTAACGATACTGTGGAAAGAAGTAAGATTTAATGATATGAGAGAGAGATGTCTTGCGAACAGAATAAATAAACAATGATTTCTGCTAAACTACCGAGCTGCAATGAATCTGGTTAATTGTAACAATTTCTTGATAATAATTAAAATTCTGTAATTTCGCGTTATGATATTTTGCTCTTCGCGAGTTTGCATAATCGGCCCGCGAAATTTCAAGCTCACTGCGCCGAGCTGAGTGTATTCCGCGCGTCTCAATATAGCCGAAATTTCCGGCGGAAGAACGTTGATTCTCTCACACCGCCCTCATAATCTCAGCCACGCCTGTAGTAATATGAATCGCAGCAAAAATCAGAACGGGGGGGTGGACTCTTAGAGTGGCGTCTTCGCAGCAGCCCCTGGGTTTTAAGATATGCAGAGCACAACGCACGCTTTCCTAGCGAGACTATTTTAATACGAATGAGGGTGGGAGGATCAGACGAGAGCGCGATGGTGTGGCGGCCGGCTCGGAAGATCTACTTCTTGATTACAGAACTTTTTACCTAATTACATAACATTGTTACCATTTACAAAGTCGCGTCGAGTCTGCGCCGGCTGACTACTAATTAGAATCCTCGATTAGCACCCGCGGCGACATCGTATTCCATTTCGATAAGTCTCGCGACATTTTGCCAGTTCTCATAATAAAAGGGTTGCGAGATAGGGTTGCGTGGTAGGGTGATTTTTAATGTTGCTGCGCAAATGGTAATAATACATAATTGAATGCGTCATGTTTGGAATATATTACGTTCCTTCGGGCAAATAAAAAGGTACAGGATATTATCTTGGGTAATTTCTGTCGTTTGAAAGAAACATTGCAAAAATTCATCAATGCTTATTTAAAGTCTACGTTTGCAATTATTTCACTATAATCTTTCGCACAATTTCCAATCAGACATTCTTGTAACAGATCTGTTCATTTGTATCCTGACATCGAGACATTTATTTTTACAAGAGAGTGAGATCCCAAACTGTATATGTGACACATGATTGACGAACTACCATTGGCGATAAAAATTTGAGTTCCATTTTTTCAGACGTTTGCGAACAAATTAGATATACCGAATCGCGCCAAAATAGCGCGTCGGAATTCGGAGTATCAAAGGTTCAGAAAGAGTCGAATTTATCCCCGAGACTTAAGGTTCTTATCGGAAAGATGTAGGGGTCGTAGAGATAGTCATGCGCGAGGGACGAGCTCCCGACGATGCAGACATTAAGACGTCTGGTCCTCGACCTCCAGTTTTCCGCCCCGCGCCAACCCCTTGGCGAGCGCGGCCCCCTTTAGACGACGGGAGGTTTACCCCGTCTTCATTGTCCTCTAATTCTCATCTGATCCTCACATTACGTAATTTTCTCTTTATTATTTTATAATTCCCAGGTCTCGAGCCCCGGGCCCGCGCTCATCCGACTTCAGGTCCGCACGAACTCATCCCTCGCAACGCATACTAATGCACCCTGCATTTATTAATTATTCCGTGCTAGTTACCCCGGCTTCTCGTCTCGCCGTCGCAATGATAGATTAAACCACCTAGATTCGGAAGCTCGCGATGCGAATCCCGCTCGTCACCGCAATGATACGTGCTCGGAAATTTTTTCCTTCCGCAAATCGATAGAGGCTGGTGTATCCGGTTGGTACTCTTCAGACCTGCGCAACGATATCTGTTGCAGATTACGAATAATAACGGTGCACAGATTACATTTAACTTTATCAATTGCATTTATTAAAAGCATAAGCACATTACTTACAATTTCGCCGTTACGTCGTTTTGACATTTTTATTTTACAGGATTAATAACGAGACTAGAAGAACATACATGCTGAATCGTATGACGATTTTAAACTAGGAAATTTGTTTCTTGACTGTCTAAAATACGTCGTGCTCATAATCTGCAAACTTAACTTTTCTAGAAATTATCCTTTAGAATTTACTTTGAAAGAGAACGTCCACACAGACGTTCGTTGATCGCTAGATGCTGCAGAGTGAAAATCATTCACGGCGTCCGAATTCAGGGTAAAGCGTGTGCTGTCTGAATAGAAATCAAGCGGCGATCGAGCGACTTTTGACGAGCTCCTAAAACCCTGTTCACCGCCTCACCGTACGTGATATTTGAAGATACAAGCGACTACCCTACAGGGAAACGTCCCCCAAGATCTTTAACTCCGCGGTCCTGAAGGGCCCGGCATGCCACTTGGTATGCACAGAGAACAGCCATTCATCTCCTGATCTCCGGCATAGTCTCGACCTCCGGATATAAATTAGCTTTTGTTTAGCATTCAATGCGAGGCGCCTTTTCCAACGCGTCGGACGCCGCGCAGCATCCCTCCCTCCGTGATTAGGCATCCACCTGACCAGCAATCCGCTGCAATTAATGTAGCTACCTGCCTCTCGGTTGAGCCAATTAAACGCTCGCGATCGCCGTGAAAAGAAATTGCTCGGATGTTAAAAGGGAATTTAATTCTCGAGGGTGCGATCGAGTTCGACGCGAAAAATTCGCTCCAATGTGTTTCGGCAGGATAGATAGGAGGATTAGAGAAACGACCGCGACGCTAAACTAGATTAAATGAGTTTCTATAGTTTTGGTTAGCACACGTATATCATTATATGGAACTTTGTAGAAGATAAATGAAGGAGTTTAGAAACTTTAAAAATAAAATTAGTGACACGGTAATATTATATAAGAAGCAAATATTGATTATAAATAAAATTGAATTTATTAAGTAAATATAATTTTTCGTTAATATAAAAGTTTCGGGATATTTTATTTCGAAATGGAAAATTGTACCGATACATTTATTAAAGCTATAAAATTATTGAGAATTTATTTATAAAACATAAAAAATGGAAAATAATTTAATTATAATTTAACTTACATATCATAAATGTCCAAATCAATGTAATAAAATTAAAATTTTTTAACGATGCTTTCTCCGGAAATTTTCTCAGGCGGCACTCAGAATATTCCCTTTAGGGCTGCTATCCTTAATATTCCATAGTACACCCCAGCAAAGAAGGGCGTTCAATAATCATACATCCCCTTCAAGAGTCAGTATCTTGCTATCTTTTCATAACAGACATAATTATTAATATTAAAATACCGAGTTAATTATAAAATATTTGAAGTAATTAAAAATTATCGACTTTTGTATTAATATATTTTGTTTTTGGACGACTATCGCGTTAAAATTAACATGACATTCGTTATAATGATTCCCAATTTTAAAGCAGTTTGTTATATTTTAAGAATTCCCATTTGAAGTTTGAAAAGATCGTGTCATGTCTTAGCTGCGCCTGTTGTTGCGAATTTTAAAAAAGGGGATTATTTCTACCATTGAAGTACTCTGCCTGTAAATTTGCATTATTTTAACTTACAACTACATAAAGAAAGATATTTTCTTCGTGATTTCTCGAAGTTGCTTCCCGTAGAAAGCCTGTTGATTCTGACGGCGGTAAATCCAGCAGATGGGAAACATCGTCTAGCTGGCGTTGAACTTTCTCGATACACAAGGCAACATAGCAACACAACACGGTAAAGCACAACAAGTGGGGGGGATGCTGGGGGTGGAAAGCCCGATAGATATACAGCCACCCGTGGCAGAGAGGCGCGCGTCGCCTGCGCCACGTGCTTTTCACCCCTCCTCGGTGTTTCTCCACCTCTCCCCTTTCTCCGTCTGTCTTCCTCTCTTTCGCTCGCTCTAAACAACCCCTCTACCTACTGATCGGCGGACCGTATACACCCCTGTCATTCCCCGCCCGTGGGAAACGCAGACTCACCCGCGATACACCACGTGGCTGCTGCAACAGTTTCCATGCGGCACGTGCAATAATGCAGCGGAAGTAAAATTCTCATCGCGTGACAATTAGTTTTACATGCTACTTAACGATTTTTTATTTATTATTGACTTTGTTACTTATAAGTTTGTAATAAATATTGTCGTTTATTATAAATTGCTCGCAACATAAATAATTAAACGAAAAATACTTTTATAAAAATGTTCCAATATGTTAACTACATGGTTGTAATATTTTGATTGATATTTTGCGATAGATTTTAAATAGAGATTTAAAATAATCGTGTTATAAATGAATTATACAAGCTTTTTGAAATAAATATCGCAATTACTACACTTGTGACATAATCAAGAAACACGGTAGTATCTTGTGCCAAGCAAACGCGCAGCGCGCGACTGCTTCGTGCATTATAAGCAGCAATTTATAAAACATGAATGATTCAAGCTGTACGTATAGCTACGGCATAGGCGTTTCGAAAATCCATTCGTCATTACTTCGCGACAGACGTATTAGCTCGTTATTATCGACTCGAGACGGACAAAAATCCGCGCACCGGAAGCAACGTTCGTGAATAATGCGTTCCAGAGGTGCTTTCAGACGCAGCGAAATGTTATATGGTGCCTGTAGGGTTTGGTTTTGCGGTTACCCATCCCGGACTAACCTGAGGCAGGCAGGCAGGCAGGCAGTCGGTCGGAGCCAAGTCAGGTCTCTAACAATGTAACCGAGACGTGCAACCTTGTAAATAGATGTCTGGAGCGTGCCAGAGAGAGTTCTCTCGTGCTACCTAGCTCGCTACATACGCGGGCAAGAAGGGTGCAACGTCGCGGGGGAAGTTCGCGCAGAGCTGAGCGAGCCACTCTGGGCCCGGGTCGTTGTTGTACCTCGTCGTACATATACTCAGCTTCTTACGTGCACACGCATGCACGCCGGTAATTAGTGTCTTAATGAACCCGCGCCGCGGGTAAGGAGCTGCGCAAATAATTGCCAGCGTGCGCGATCTCGCCCGGGCTCGCCCGAGCACGCGTCTCTCGGCGCCGCCGGGTCTCGGGACACGGAGCGGGGAACGGGGTGTTTCCCCGAGCCCGGAGGGTGGAAACACGAGTTTTTAAGTGCGATTGCGTGCGCGCGGAATAGCGAAGCATTAATTTAATGTGGCCTCCGCGCACGCGGCCGCGTGCGAATGTGCGAACGCGCCGCTGATTCGCCGCGAGTGTCGCCGTGGCATTATGACGTTTTAATGCGACGAAATTGCACGTTGTAGGATTTCGACGTGTATGTGTAATAAACGTGGCGCATTTGATGCCGATCGCGTGCGAGGCGGATTATACCTCGGATTACGGATGTAATATGTTTACTGTTTTATAGGTAAACGGAGGTACATGTTCCTATAATTGAAATGTTCGTAATTGAACCCAGTTATATCGTAAAGATAAAAAATACTTTTGAACGTATTTCTATTGTAATTTAACCAGTATTTGTTAAGCGCGAGAATAACAATTTTTCTTCTGTTTCCAATTTGACATAGTTTTTAACGGAATTTTAAACTGAGACCAGGTATTTACTACCAGGAAAGAAGTGAAGATAGCAAAATGTGAAGCACTGTGCGAAGAAAATATCTACGGGAATTTTAATCAAATTGGAAAAAAAAGTCGTATCTTTATTAAAACTCTACCAAACGATATCGAATTATCTATTACAGGATTCTACTGCTATTTTTATTATTACTTAATTAAGTAGAAAAACAAGAAAGCTGAAAGTTTGAGATTTTTTTATGTGTATCTCTAAATAATAGATCAACGACAGTTACGGATTGCAGCTGAAACTTTGATTCGCCGAATAACAGCAATAACTGCAGGTTACGATGCTTTCAGATCATGATTAAGATTGATCCAATTTTAATCGTCGTCGTAAACGGCATCTTAATGCCTTTTTTCCGTTGTTTGCGACCTCCAAACCGGCAGGCAAGAAGATTCTACGCGCAGAAGTTGATATTTTTAACGATACTTGAATTCCTCTCCGACACGGAGAAACACAATGAAAGAATATTTACTGTTTTTACTGTGCATTAAGTGCAGTCTGACGTAGGTCCGGCCGCTAATGCACCACCCTTATTCGACTTGGAACGACTTTTTACTTTACGACGGGCGATTTGAATTTTATATACTGCGATATTTGAATTACGATGCGACATAAAATACGACGATCGTCTCAGCGCGCGTGTGCGTTCGGTCCACGGTTTTTCCGAGGATGGTTTAATGGAGTAACATTCGTACGCGTAGATGTTAATTTTGACATCATTTTGTTATATTATACAGCAAATTGTACGACGCGATGCGCAAGTAACGTGAAATTTATCCGAAAATATTACATCTATATTTGATTTATACGGAAAGAACGATTTTGATGAAATAGTAAAAATTTAATTAAAAACATCTGAAAATAACTTTGTGGGATCATCAAAATAATTATGAAGGATATCCGAGCAATGCTATAAAAAGTTTTGACATTCTAGCAACCAGTTTAAGCGTCCTACATAATTTTGACGATCCAACAAAATTATTTTCAGATGTGTCCAGCTAAATTTTTTAGCTATTTAGCAAAATCGTGCTCTTTCCATGTATCTAAAGTATTTTAGATAGATGGAAAAAACAATTTTGCTAAAGTATTAAAAAATTTATTTTGCTACAGATGTAAAAATAATTTTGTTGACCTAAAAGTTATGCGAGACATTTAAACATAATAAACAAGACTGCAAAAGTTTTGACATTCTCTAGCAATCGTTTATTTTGATGGTTCTACAAAATTATTTTTGATCTATTAGCTAAATTTTTAGACATTTTAGCAAATTATTTTTTTTGTGTATTTTTACAGTTTGTGGGATAAATACAGATTATTGTAACGTGATCAGAGAAAGTAAACCCATTTATTTAAATCCTGAGGATGAGAAGAGAACATAGGAATTGCCAAAAATATAAAAAATCCAAGTATTACATTGAGATCAACGTGTCTCGTGTTCGTTTTATTACATTCATGCCGTTAAAAATAACCGACAGCACGTGACGCGTGATGTCTTCGTGTATGTACTATTTCACATTTTTACACGCCACATCGCGATTTTTGCTGCCGACAGTGCTCGTTACGAGTGTCAGGTCTCGAGGACAAGGAACGTCGTCAATCCGGTAGAAATGTGTAGTGGATTCTTCCATTTACTGTATATACTCTCTTGTACTCTATTCGCTCACTACTTTTACGATTTCATATTTTTCGCTTTGCGTTCTTCCTTTTTCTCCTCCATCTTTGACTTAGCCTGTGGTATAAAAATCGAGATAGATCGTCTGAGAAAATCTGAATATAGACAGCCAATCCCGAACCTTTTCTCAGGTGGCTTCGTGCTTGGTTCATTTCTCTTTTCCATTTTGTGTCTCTTACTACTGCTATCGTTATAACACAGTGAGTATAAACTTTTATTCCGTCTCCATTTCTTTCTACTTTCAATTTACTTTCGTTCAAATACGAGATTTTGTTTCAAGAAAAGAATTTATTTGCATTCTGCGTAACTACTTTTGAATATAGTAATATACTAATTATGTTAAGCTCTAATTACATAAAATAAAATTAAAGTTCGCTTGAGGATGAGTGTTATTCATTGTTGTATTGTGTTCCTATGCTTATAGACAATAAATATAAAATAACGGATTATGTCTCTCAAAACGATATTTGATGTCAATAATTTTATTCTCTTAGAAAAGAAATTATGTGAACGATAACGAAAAACGTTATTTACCATATTCTTTTTCCTTTTTCTTTTTAATAAATTTTGAGATAAAATATGGTTTATAATTTTGTAAAAGTCTTCATAAATTTGGAAGAATTGTAACAAAAATCTTCTGTAGTTTTTATGAAATAATTATTGGTGTATCTATCTTTTTCATAAAAAGCAATAGCGGGACTTTTAATGGATACTTAGTTTTTGAAATCACGGATGGTGTCAAATAGAATTTTCAGGTTTGAGTGAAGAATCCTTAAAAGATCCCTCCTGTACATTTCACGATGTGTATTAGCACAAGAGCAACATATTAGAGTCTAGTCCCGTGTGATGGACCATCCTGCCAAGTTTCTTAGTATTGTACATAAAATAAGAGGTTGTTTGGCCGTCTAATTAATAGAACTGAATGGATGCGCGTTAAACAGGGAACGCATACGAAGAGAGACAGTTGGTTCCCCGTGAAATAAGGTCGGCTTCCGCAGCCGCGGCGGGCTCTGATCAATACCTACGTCTTTCGTCCCTCGGTACGAGACGTGCACGTAGGAACATCCCGACGGTAGCTTCGCATCGGAAGGAAGTGAAAAAAAGAAGAAGGAAGGTTTGGGGGGAGGGGGAGGGGGAGAAGGCGAAGGAGCGAAAGGAGACGACGGTGAGGGGGTGGGAAGAAAAGCCGAAGGATTCTGCGAGTCTGCGGTAATCGCACTTCGCCGAAGACTCTTGCTCCGTCTTTTTCCGCCTTCTTTCCTCCACCGTTCTTCCTCCCTTGAAAACCTATGCCCGGTCGAGGAGGAGAGGAGGCCGAGAGGGGAATCACGTGGCTGGGACACCGGCGAATATCGAGTGGGCGGATGGTCCAAGGAGAGAAAGAGAGAACACTTGCGCGCGCACTTTGATGTGTGCGCTTTCCCGGCGAGGCTAGATACGGCACCCACGCTCATGCTAGACACCGAGCTCGGCGAGCATGCGTGCGATGGGCGCGTATGTGCACCACCAAGCTGCACACATGTGCAACAAGCGAGCGTAGCGGTTTAGCCAGGACACAGGCCCAAGATAGGAGACGAGAGACGTTGGCGGTAGAGAGTAGTGTTGATAGTGGTGATGGTGGTGGTGGTAGTAGTAGTGGTGGTGGTGATGGTGGTGGTAGCGGCGGCGGCGGTTGTGGCGCGGTGCGTCCTTGTCCTCCCTGTTGCCAGCGACAGTACGCCGGCGGTGGTGGCTAGGAAGGGTGGGAGGGAAAGAGGCAGGGAGAACTGTCGGTAGAGAGAATAGAGATCCTTGATCTCCTCCTAGGCGACGGAGGGTAGGAAGGGAGAGAGAGAGGTAGAGTGAAGAACGCTCGGATGAGAAAGTCGGAGAAGCGCACACAGCGGCAATACGCGGAGGAGAAGGAGGAAGGTAAAGAGGGAGAGGGAGAGAGAGATAGAGAGAGAGAGAGAGAGAGAAAGAGAGCGAGAGCGGGCGTGTAGGCGGACCGGAGAGAGGAATTCTACGGAGGCGTGTCTTCCCCGGCGCACCAGGTGCAAAGGTGCGCGAACGCGACGTCGCCACGCCTTTTCCACGGGACCGACGGTGGTCCGCGACCGCACGACGTCGACAGCGACGACGAAGACGACGATGAGGACGAGGACGAGGACGAGGACGAGGACGAGGACGACGGCGACGATGTCGGCGTATTATCGTGTCATCCTTGTCCAGCCGGGTACGGAGGCGCCGCATCCGTCCTGCTCGAACGTCTCACTATGCCTGGAACAACTTGCATCTCTTTCCTCCCCTCCCGCACGGCACCACCACCTCGCTGGTACCCCGACCTCTCTTCCTCTCTGTTCCTGTCTTACTCCGTGCCACCCACTATCTAGCGGGGGGAGGGGAGGTATGTTAACGGACGGGTCGCGTCCGACCTACCACCGCCATCCCCACGTCCAGAATCCAGCTTCTGGTGTCAACGTCCCGGAGTTTCCACGGGTTTTTCTCCTGAATATGCACCTTCTACGCGCGCCGGGTAGGTCGCGGGGGACCGAGTGGGAGGAAACGGGAGGACGGGAAACGGGTAGGACGGGCGGTGCAACGGGATTCTTTCTATCTTTCCCGATGCTCGCGACTGGAATGCGGGATGACAGTATTCGCCATCACGTAGCACGCCCGCCTCGGTGCACGGTAAACAGAAATGAGGGAGGTCGCAGACGTGATCGTGATTTTCTCTTCTGGAAAGTGCAACGGCAGACCGGGTGGTATCTGTTTGATGGGTGGTAGTCGATAAACTGCTTTTCGAGAAAAGAATTCGGGGGATAGGCGTGCGGGATCCTTGGGCTTTTATATTGCTTGTACTGATAATGCTATCGACGATAATTTCTTCGTGGATTTCAAATATTAATAGAAAATAGTATCAAAATGCAAGTTATTTCAGCAAGTAAGTTACGTTCGCCGAATAGTCAAACGTATATACTTTTGTGCTTAATTAAGCTTACAATAGATTAACAGAAAATTATATATCTAAATTTGGTTACCTTTGTCGCTGATGTCGCAAATTGATATATGCGAGAAATTAATTTATTTTATTTGATAATAAAATTATGCGCAGAAATTTTCGTATGAATTTCCTAAAACGAAGTATGCTAAATATAACAGTAGCTAGCTTTGTTACACGAAATGTTATTTTATAACGTATGCGAAAATAATCAAAAATTTTCTAAATTTTTGCAAAAATATAATTAGAATATAGATCGTTATGCAAATTTTTATTCAACTAACGTCTAAATTTCTGATGAAAAATATGTAAATGTATTTTGTATGTTGACATTTTTTTCAAATTAAAATTAAAAAAAATAAAACTGTTATAAACAAATATTGCAACGAACACCGCACCCACATCTATACGAAATTAATGTGATATTAATTAACCCATCATAATAAAATGAAAATATGTAGAATTAAATATAATTGAGTTTTTATATGTTATATTTGATTCAAATATTAGATAAATGTGCTCAGACAGGATATTTCATTAGAGTTTGTATTAATAGAGGTTCATGGAAAATGTAATATATGGTTGAAAACCGTATTTGGAACTGCATAAGATTTGAATAGCTCTGGCAGATTCCATTTAAGAAAATATGAGAATCATTACTTACTCTCTTTATACTTTTATACTTTATATTGACTTACACAATCGAGAGAAGTCTGTAAAATTTTTTTGTAAACGACTTTTTTGTTTGTTAATTAATTATTAATTATTTTAATTACGATATATCTTTCAGATTGGTTACTGGTACATTCGTATTCAATAAAATTATCAATGTAGAGTTGCTATTTACATCAAAATGCTTATCTCTTATTCACAGTTAATACATTAAACATTTTACACACACATTTACTTTAAATAAAATATATTTGCCAAAACACTGCTGTGAATTATCATTACGCATTATAATAAACACGCAGCTAGTTGTCTATCAATAAATCAAAATTTTGAACTCTAAAAGTTTCATCTTTTTTCTCTATTAGACAAATTTCGCTTTAAATTTGATTATTCTACTATAGTTATTAATTATTAATTATATATATTTTGACTGACAAATCTCAGAATAAAACAGGTAGATTTGCTTTAGAACATTGTACCCCTTTAAAAATTTAATCGGTCCTTATTAAGTCTTTACGTAAAATGGTGAACGGGCTTTGAGGTGCGAGCGAATTATGGGAGACACATTCGCCGGGGATGTCTCTCGTTCCCTGTAGAGTTTCCAATCACGTCTGCCAACGGCAAGTTCGATTTCGGTAGCTCCCCGCGATCCACGATGCATCGCGCCGTACGCGACATTTCGCATCTTCGTAATCGTCCGTCCTCCGCCGCAGTTATTGCGTTCCCCCGTCGTTTTGCCCGGGATCCTTCAGCATCGGGTCGGCGATCCTCCGACGGCTTCTCTTCGCGTTCTCCTCATCTTCAGCGAGAGCCACCCTCTTCCGCTCGTCCCGTTGCCTACCTTCCGCTCATCCCCTTTCTCTCGCGATTCCATTTCTGCGTTGTTGAACTATAACTCTCTCTAGGAAGGCAGTGGCAGCTATTACGCCGGCTCCTAAGCTATTACGGCATCTGGGAGCCTCGTTGGTGCTGCTCCGCAGAAACGACGGCAACCGAAGAGGTGGGCATGAGAGAAGGGAAGCCAGAGAGATGAAAGAGACGGAGAAAAGAGAGAGAGAGAGAGAGAGAGAGAGAGAGAGAGAGAGAGAGAGAGAGAGGAGAGGAGAGGAGCGAGTCGGGTTAGGTGAAGTGATGTATTGAGATCCCATTGTATCCACGGAATCCCCTAAGATTGCCAAACGACGCCCTCTCCTATCACCCCCCCGTTCTCCCCCAACTACCGCACCTCCTCCCGCATCCGCTTGCATAATACGTCACCGTAGAAGGCGAATCTCCGACCTACCTAGACGCCAAGCGGAAGGAGGCGTATATTTCTCCTCTGCATTCTTTTTTTCTTGCTCGCTTTCCTCTTACTCTCCGCCCGCACGGACGCTCTTCTTAGATTTCCTCGCGCATGCATGCAGTATTTATGTGAGGAAAGAAAAGATGGCTGACATGGAGTTAGGAAAACTCCGTTTCTTGTGCTCGCTCTTTTTATTTGTCGCTCACAGCATCAGGTGACATCAAGATAGTACTATCGAAATTAAAATATTAATATTATTATTATTAAGAATAATATTTTTTAATGTTTTGCGAATTAAAAAATGTACATGTTATATTTTTGTATTTGTCCATTATTGAACGCAATTAAAATGATAAAATATATTGTGTATAAAATTTATCTAGATTTCTTCAAAAAAATGTTCCAAATGTTCTTTGCGAAAAAGAAGTAAGATCTGATTTCTTTTACGAACAATTTTGTAATATCAACAAAATAAATGCGTCTTTTTTGCATTTTTCTCTTTGTTTCGCGTCGAATTTTTCTTTTCTCTTCTCTGTCTTTTTATGCGATTAGAACTCCGCGGAATATTCATGTAGCAACGGAAGGCGTAAAAAAACAATCGTTGCTACCGTCAAAATCATCGCTCTCCTCATCGTTCGTCGCTATCTCTCTTTCCTTTCTCTCTTTCTCGTTACTCCGGCCATTCTATACGATGCCTTTAATAATACGGCGCGGCCGCAGCCGCGTGCAGTATTGAGAATGGCATAATATCGGGTCGCCCTCTGATATTGCCAAGGTTTCGCCGTGGCGGCGAATGGCGGAAAGGAAAGGGGAACAAGGGCGTAGGGGACGAGACCGAGCGATGAGACGTAAAGCGCGAGACCGACAGATGCCGAGCGGGAGAAATTCAAATTTTTGCGCGGATGCCTGGCGGTTCAGCACAGCGGCGCCGTTCAATAACAACCTTTATTATTTTAACGACCTACGTCCACGGTCTCCGCCACCTTTGTTAGGCGACCTCGTACGTGTGAGGCTGAGAAGAGCCACCTTCGCTCGGACCGTGCGGGATCGCATGTCTTCCGATCGATGATGACGGTCACCCGCGGGGTGATTACATATCTGTGTTTTCCGATCGAATCTCGAGGGAATTTTTTGAGCCCGCGCACGGGCTACTGATATCCGGTTATTTTATCGAATGCACAAGATAAAGTTAAGCGCTGGCGGCAAAGCTAATGAAGAACACCGCGTTCTTTTTCATAGCGAGTCTTTCCGATCATATATATAGTTTGGGTCATTTTCAATTCAAAATTTATGAAGATCTCTGCATGCTCAGAGAGCCCCACGAATCAACGTTCTTTCATATTATCATACCACCGACCACCTTTTTAATTTCTTTTGTTACACCGAAGGATTTTTATATTTTTATATCATTCTCAAAATATATCAAGGGCTTTGCAGGTATGTTTTAAATATGTGAATCAATTATTTTCTTCGTCCAGAAGAATTTTTATAATTCTTTCCGGACGTCTCATCCATTTTTAGTCTTCTTAAAGGCGAATATTTATTCTCGGTTCAGCGAAGCCATAAGAGACAGAGATATGTAGAAGGGTACTTTAATGGTGATCATCATGTAACAGTCAAGTGCACATGGTAAAAATCCACGATATTTCCGATGCGCGTAGATCAATAAGACTTCTTCCTCCGCATAGAGAAACCGAAGGCAGAAACTAACATTTCCTGACCATATGGTACTACAATTTAGTTAAAAATAAAGCTTTTCTTGTAGCGATCGACATGCTTCTAAACTCTGCGATCAGTTCTTTTTCTGGAAAACTACGCACTTCAACCTTACTATAATATCATTATATACTGAAAGTTATATATGACATTTTTTTCTATCATTATTATAATAACAGTAATTTGACATTTTTCTGCAAAATTTTATTCTGCATAATCGATAATGGAGATGTAATGTCTCGATACATTCTCAGTCGTGTGTTACTTTGATATTTTTCACATTATTCTCGTTAAATTAAATCCAAATATTTATTATTAGTTCAAGTGATCAGTTTTCAGGATTAGTAATTAATTAAAAAATGCTACGAAATCTCTGTCATAATGATTTTATTTTCGTATAGCATAAATTGTACATTTGCAAGTACATCTGCGAAAACAAAGTACGTGAATATACGTCTACAATGTGCATATTTGGTTGTCATTATTACATGAGGATTCTTGCATCGAGTGCGCGAGAATGAACGCGGCTTTTAATTGGCAAACGGCCAATCTGCTACTCGATGTACAAACGAATACAAATATCGACGTCGCGGATGACCTGCAAATGCAATTTGCCTATCATCGTGACCACGACACGACACACGGAGGGCGTTCGAGCTTGCATGGGGGTGAGATCAATATTTGGTAAATATTTGTGACGAGTCGAAATAACGAGCTGATCGAAAGGCCCGAATGCGGAATATGCGTTACAGACGCAAATTTCATTGGGAGCGACCAAAATGTACCGTGTAAAGTCAATTGATCGGTATTGTCAAAAAATTTTAATTGACTCTGGCACGAATAGTTACGCATCGCGATATCAAATTCTGCGAAGAAAATCGATAGCAATGTGAATGAGTAGAGTATATTATTGCAGGTGAATATTTAATAAATTTGTGCATTTATTCGTAAATCTATTTAAAAATGTTTTTGCGATTTAGAGAATATTAAATAGTTTTTACAAAGCAATTATTTTTTTGCGTACATTATTGCTCGAAATAAATTTAATTAAACACGGATGGCAAACTTTATCGCCACCATTGCAGTGCAGATGGCGAAAAGTTTCGCGGTATTGTCTCGGCAAAACAAAATAAAACTTGCGACAAAATTTTCCAGCAGGAATTTCTGCAGGAACATATTTCAGGACATCGGCGCCGAATGTTCGCTACATAAGGCGACTTCTGTAGGAAATGGCTGGAAAATAGCTTCAATGGATTTGGGATGTTCCTGTAATATTTTATTACAATACTTACGTAACAATTTGAGTTTTCAAATTATTATTGTACATTAATTTTATCAAAGCATAAAATCAAATTTTGGAATTATTGCTTTGTTTTGAAATGTATTATCTACAACGTATTTAACAAATATGCTCTTGTACTAACATAACTTAACTTACTCGTTAGTCGCCAAATTCTGTTAAATAATATTTAAAGTGTTGAGCTAAAATTATTCTTCTCATAAACGTGTCAATAGATTTCCCGTAAAGTACTCAAACAGATATCTACGCTACGTTAGTTTCGTGTGAAAGCGATAAAAATACGCGTGGGTATATATCGACGTCATCAGAATGCTATGAAAACGTACAATATATCAAACGATGCTGATTACAGTGCTGGTTATCCGATCAATGCAGTTATAAAAATATGATTTCATACGTCATTGATGCTATAGACTTAGTATAGCTAGATCCTCTCTCTTCAGTGACATTTATAATATGAACAATTACGACTATTTTATGTCATAAAAATATTTTATGCTTAAAGAAATTTATCAAGAATTTTTTTATCACTTTGCACTTTCGAAGAAGTACGATATTTAAAAGAATAAATGTTAGATGCGTGTTAAATTTCGTAATGAGAATTTCAAGTCACGTTTTATTTGTTAACATTCTGATATTATTATAGAACTTTGTCGATTTTACTACTTGAATAATCGAACACAGCAACTGTTAACTTATATCGCGAACGAAAGCGCGCGACACGTTAAAATAGATATTTTCACAGGACTGATTAGGGGTTCGGCGAAAAGATCTTGAAGCGTTACGATAGAGTTGCTATGTATATAGCGATATCCCACAACATCGAACAAACACATGGCCGATGGAAATTTATTTTCCCACTGGATTGTGATACCGAGCTAAGGTTTAGTGAGATACCTACGTGAATAAACAATTCCAACATATGTTCTGTGTCAATTGTCGTGCGGTTTTGCGGGTAATTGCAAAATCGCCAGCCGTGCGATTATATTTTCGTCACAGGATTATTATTTTATTATTTTATGTCAATGTTTCTTTCGAGTTTATAAATTTATCATGAAGTTTTGAATATTATATTTATGGAATATTATATATTGTATCGCTTGTGTGTGTGCTAATAAAGCATATATAAAATATGTATGATCTACGTCGAATTTACATACAATTCGAATGTTTTATTTTGTATCTAATAAAATGAGTTCTCTTGCCTGTACCAGCAGAATAAACCAATAATAATTTTGGATAAAAATATAGGGCAATAATTCTGCAAAAGGTAAACTTGCGACATTTTATTGGAATAGATCCATTTTTATCAACATAGATTAACTTTAATCTCGGTTTAACTTTCTCTTTATCTTTTTCTAATTCTCAGAACAGAATAAGATAACAAGTAAGTTAAACCAGGATTAAAGTTAATCTACATTGGTGGAAACGGACCATAATCAAATAACCTACACATCTATCTTATTGCTAATACTGCTTTAGCCTACGAATTACAGGAACAAGAAACTAATCACGATAATTTACATAATGAATGAAACACCTTGTAACATGCTTCTTAATTTGTATTAACTTTGTTAAAAGAGCAACTATTATCTGAAGTTTTCTTGTCTATACGTTTTTTTTCACACAATTGCAAATTAGATTGCATCAATTTCGCTGACTATCACGCCGAGGATATCGGTAGAGAGACGCCTAGAGTCCTCGGGACTACAGGATATGAAGCTAGGCGGGCGAAAGCGCAACTCCTCGGAAAGTTCGCGCTCACGGAAGCGGCACGATAAAGCCGTCAATTTTCACCCTCAATACCGTTTGTCTCCGGGAAAGAAAAGAGGAGTAAGCGCGGCGGGAGGCGGCCAAGAGAGAGGGAAAGCCCGTCGGAAGGCGGGAGACATTTATTACGACTTTAACTGGACTTTGTGTTTATTCAACGACTGTTGCTCTCGCTTACCGCCTCCCGTCGGCCCTTCGAAGTTCCGCAACACCGGGACGGACTTCGTGTACTCTTTCCAGCAACCTCTTCCCAGCGCGAAATTCCCGGCACGTAGGGCGACCGTCCGACCACCGTCGCTTCAACCCCTGTCACACGGGCCACCCTCCGCGAGAGAATCTTTCACTTTATACGTCGTGGACAGCGATCTCGTTGCCTTCGATCCGTCTCATCCTAGCGTCTCGTGTCCTTCTGAATATCATTTCGTAGCCGTCTACTTCTATCGCTTTCATTCTTGTCAGATACGACCTTTTTCGATGTATATGATCTTTCCTCGATCCGTTTCAAACCGCCGTCTTTGAAGAAGAACTTATAGAATATTCTACTTTATCATATTGTTCTATAATTATTATATTGGAGTACAGTACTTGGGGTACAAATTATTTTATAATTTGTACTCCAATATATATACTAAAATAGTAAGCACCGACTAATAGTACATAACGTCAATAATATTACATTATTAAATATTATCAATAATATTATTAGCCGGTGTTAAATGATGATAAATTATAATTTCACACTGAACAATATAATTATTACGTACAACATGTACTATATTACATTTAGAGTCACGAAATTAATTATACAGGCTATTGGGAGTTTATTTTATGCCACAAATCAAAAGCATATTTTTGATGAAAATATAATTAGTTTCGTTTCTATATATTGTTGAATATGAAATTATAATATCGATATCGTGTTAGTTGGTGTTCGAAAAGTATTTTACAAATTTCTAAAAGACTTATAGAAAAAGCAGATTAAAACTGAATTATATGGTTTGTGTTCTGAAAAAGAAAATGGAATTTTTTTTACCATTAAACAATATACAATGTTTTTATGAAAAGAATTTAATTATTGTATGACAGATCAAATATACTCTTTTTTCTTTTTTAAATCAAAATCACTTCTCTTACTTTATCTATTCAAGTTTCAATTTCTTCGAGTTTTTCAATTTGCTTTGAATAGCTTCCTAGTTTCATCAGGATTCTAAAAGAGCTATCTTTGCTTCTTCTATGTTTAAAGTCTATTCACAATGTCTTAATTTCATGATTTTCCTAATTTAATGCAACAAAGCTTTAAGAATACTTGTTTTCTAATAAAAAGTTCTTTTTTTAGTGCGATTTTTTTTCGAATAGAAATAGATAAGAATATTAATCTTTGTAAAAAAAAACATGAAGAGAAAATATAATAGATATTTATAAGGCGATTGGACTTATAAATTTGTTTTTATCGAAATAATTTTATTTGAATTTATGTATTTATAATCTTATTACATATCACATTTGAATTTTTATATTCTTGGGGGAAAGGGAGATTGTATCTCTCTTTCTCTCTAAATTACACTATATTTTTGCTATGTATTATTACAAAAAAAATTGAATAAACATTTTAATCTTTTATTCAACAATCGCGAACTATTGCGTTACGCACGCAGGAAAATCGTGACATTCTGTTTTTCGCTTTGCAATCTTCCGCCGGCGCGAAAATTTCGCGACGCGTAACACATCGAGCGGAAGAAACGAGCGCAACTTCGAAAACTCGACGTCCCGCGACGTCGGAGCGCGCGGGAAGCAAAGTAAAGACAATCGCGTACAATTGGCACATGAAATTTAAAGGAGGGGTGACTCGTCGTACGGGTGGAAAGGCCGGCAGCTCACTCAATACACCCGTGGTGTTCGAGCCCTTATTCTTTTCCCGTCCTTCCGCCTCGCTGGAAATTTACATTTCCTCCCTGCTGCTGGAACTGTCTGTTTATCCCGCTTTCTTTTAAAGAGCCGCTGGTGGCTATGCTTCCTCTCCCCTACCGCCACCCTCGTACTCCTGTAAATCTCCCTTTCGCGCCACCAACCCCCTTCGATACCGTCCCTCGAAGAACCCGCAGCACCTCATCTTGCGCTACAGAGACAATCCTCCATTTACGGCGCAGATTACGCTTCGTTGGCCGATAATCGAAAATATGCCATCGAATAACGCTCCGGAATTATTTGTAGCCTCCTTCGACCGCCCTTCTCGCGATGAGAGACAATCGGCCTCGGAAGGGAGGGTCGAGAGATCGCGAAGGGTCGAGCTAGTTTACGGAACGAATTTTTTAAATATTTTCAGTCGTGCGGCGAATTAGACGAGAAGGAATTTTTATTCTGTGCTTTGTGTATGTACCATAACTGTGGAATTATTATATCCAGCTTCGATACAAAAAACATTACATTGTGTTATTTAATTTCGAATTTATTGCAAAATTTATTCAACAATCATAGTTATTTTATACTCCAGATTTCTTTTGCATGTCAACTTTCTAAAAGGGAACGTTTTTATTTGCAATATAATAAATATTATTACAGAAACAAATTGTTAACCACGCGAGCATTAATTTACTAGTAACTTTCAGTGTAAAATAACGGTGCCGCCGCACAAAGTTGCATAAACTCTCTCCGCATCACGGCGCCATATCGTCACACGAGAGCACGCGAAAGTGGAAATTTATTTAAGCCAAACTTTATATTCTCCTCGCCTCATTGTACACATTATCATTTAATTCTCCTATACGTTGCGTCGCGCGGCGCACTCGACATCCCAGCGTAAAGGGCTAGAATTCATTTAATTCAAACTGCAGGTAATATATTTCCCTTATAAATATTACCGTCCCATTACGAAAAGCCGCCCGCGCGCTCGCACGATGCTTCGTCGCGCTATCCGGTGGTTTATTAAAACATCCAATTTCGTATATTACTCCCGGCAGCTCTTATCTCTCGCGACGGAAGCGCGTCTCTCGCGCGTGAAAGGCAGCAGATTTCTCTTTCTCCCGTGCTCCCGTATCCGTTGCGCCATTTTCGGAAACGTCGCTCAATAAACGGCAGAGGGATCAGCATTCGCGGCGGGACGTAAGCCATGGATCAGATGCCGAAATCAGCGGGTAATTGACGCAATTTCTCCCACTTTTCCTCCCCCCTCCCCCTCGGTTTCCTCCCGTCAACGCGAATCACCCTCGTAAGAATCTCCCGCGAGCCGTTAGACCGGAAGGCCAACGAGGACGCCGCCGGTGTGGGATCGCGAAAAACGGAGATAAGAGATATAAGAGAAAGCGGGGGGGATGTCGCCGTTAAGAGACCACAATCTCTTTTTCACGAATCGCAGCGTCGGTTCGCCGACTTCGGCCCGTAGCGACTCTCAGAAGAAGCGAACCTTTAATAAAGAGCTTAAGCGAGCTAAATAGAAACATTTTTCCGTCGGCTTGGCTCCGCTCGCTTCCCGGCTCTTGGCTCCGTTGCAATGAAATGAGTCCCGGCTGCTCGTGCATAAGTAATCCGCAGATGAAGGTATCCCCGGCCACCATCTAGTCTAGCCCCTCCGCTTTCTTCCCGGAAAGTTACTACACCGACGTGTAGTATCGCCCCCGTGGCTCTCTCAAATCCTCGAGTCGAGTCCACCCACGCTGTCACGCACTGCTGGATTCTCGGCGACTGAATTGTTTAAAATGGAGCATTGTGTGAGAATTTTTTCTTACGATGTGGATTTTATTCGAGTACCTTGCGAACGCAACGGCTGTTAAAAAAAGGGGTAAAAGATGGCAGAGTCGTGTTTAGCCTCAATTTTTGAAAATTAATTGTTGTGTATACAATCATTTTTAAAAGGCATGAGAAATATTCTACATTTTTTCTTAAGCATACAAGATTCTCTCTGTTACAAGGGAAATGTTTGATTATGAACTTAATATTTAATTATAAACGAATAATTCCTGTGTCGGTTGCAATTTCCGGGACAATCTGTCGCGACACTATGTAGAAATCCCAAACAATCCACGTATCTCTTCCAACTCCGTCGCAAAAAAAGGAAGGGGGAGGAGGGTTGGGGGAGAGGTGCAGGACCGTTAATCACGCCGGCAAATTCTTCGCACCACATTTTTCATTGACGTTCCGCAGAGCGGAGCCCGCGTGTCGGTGGCACGGCGCGCCAAGGAGGCAAAAGTGGCAACGCCAACCGTTGGTTGGCGCTCGAAGCCGCCTGTCGAGGGAAGGATTCAGTAATTATTCGCCGTAGGCTTGAAAAATTGCTGCCTAATCCTAGAATCGATAGTCCTATCGCAGCACGTGAGAGCGTAAAGAATAGTCGCACCCTTCTTCGCTCGCGTTCCCTTTTTTTCTGAGCACGACGGGCGAGGGTGGAAGATCGTCTTCTCAGAAGATGTCGCGCGATATCGTATATATAACAAGAGTGCAGTATTTTCTTCATTTATTATCGGATAAGCATATGTGGAGGAATTACTGATCGAATAGCATGGTGTACAAAAGCTATTGAACGTCTCGTAATTGCAAATGATGAATCTTATAAACATTTAAAGGAAAGAATTTCAATTTTTTATAAACTAGTAATATTTTTTTCATCTGAAGATCTTTACGCATATGTGTATACGTATTTTGTACAAAAAGATATTGTAATTATTATATATTGAGATCGCATTAAGTAATTTGTCATTAATAAAAGCTCTTAAATTTCTATTTTACAGAAAATATAATGAGTTTGTCTAGTGAAAAATTTTATGTTAAGTTATAAAAGTTAATTCCGAGGTTTATTACCAGTGTTTTTATATTGCCCTTTAAGCTTAAATCTTTTTAAGCAATGATTATTATATATATGTACTATGTGTACGTGCCTAGTAAGATTTAACAACGAAAAACTCGAGAATTATCCAAGATTCACAGAGAGCTTATTTAGCATCAATTTCTCCATTTTTCGTTAGATTTCGCAATACGTCATTCAAAAGCCACCCTTACTCGTTTCAAAGATATAGCGCAGACACCTTGCAGATAAGAATAAGAGAGGTGGAAATTTTAGGGTGTCGATTGGATATATACGCCTCGACGTATATCCAATCATTCCCTTATTACGATATCGATATATTATTTTTATAATACGGCAATGTCATGGGGTGCCTTTGGTTCTGTACGACGATACTCGCCTTTCGTTTCCCTTTTTGGATGGTGTGGAGAGGGTTCTTTAGATTTGCGCGGGCGTAGTTATCGATTTTAGGGTGAGTGTCCTTTTTTCCCTCTTTCATTATTTCAATGTAACTTCAAAGCCTCCTAGTTTCTATCTACGACACGTCGATTAGTCTCACGTTACAATTTTATTGAAGAAAATTGAGACTTGGACTTTAAAATAATTAACTGAAATTAGCTGTAAATCTATCTGGCATTAGAAATGGCCAACGCGAGTAGACTCTATCGAAATATAATATCTTTCACGTTACGGAATCCATCTATAAACGACTACACCGATCCCGGCTACGTATCGTACGGACCAACATACCGGTCTTACACTTACTTATCTCCCCCGAATCCACATACTACATTTAGTAGCGCCGATAAACGTCCCGCGACGTCTGGCAAGTTCCGCATCAGGAATCCCCGTCCGGATGCCTTTACTCTTCCCTGAAATTCTTCCTCACCGTCACGCATACACGTATTCGCCCGACCTGTCGCGGTCGTACATAGGTACATATCCCGACGTGCACACATATATACCTCGAGACTGGATTAAATAGAGGACGAAGGATCTACCCTGGTAATCGGCTCGTCTCGCGAGCTTGCAGGCGATGTATAATTTATAAAACGGCATTAAATTGTCTATGTCGCAACGGCGACAGCGGCGGTGGTGGCGGTGGTGGCGGCTTCTGGCTCGCGACGCTCTCTTCTTCGAGGGATATATACGAGCCGCGGTTGGATGGAGGTAGAATTCGGGGGTGACGTAACGGAGAAGGACATATTAGCTCGACTTAAGGCGTGGCGTAATGATCTCCAGGCGAAATCGTCTTATTCCAAGCTCGCAGCAAGCGCCGAAGGGGGTGGCTTCGAGGGGGTTGCGGGCAGTCAGGCGAAAATAAGTGCGAGCTACCCTCTCCCCGGGCGCTCTTGATTGTGTGGGCCGTGACTCCTCTCTCGCGGGGTCCTGCGCCGCAGTATAAAGTAATGTCACCACTGAGGGAAAGAGTGGCGGAGGAGAGAGGTAAAAGAGAGGCGGGTTGGGTAAGCTTTAAAATCGGCATCAAACGCCACCCTCACCGCAAATTTTTATTCATTGACACTACACGGCTGAGCACCCTCGAAACTCGCGGGCTAAAAGGTGGCGGTTGAAGTAGTTCGTTCTCATCGCGTCTACTCAAGAATGGTGAATTATTCTTACCGAACGAGGTCGCTTTAAAATTGCACGCCATCCAAAATGACGCATTTTGATATATATAAATGTTTTATAACATAGCATAAATCTATCATGATTTACATTTCACATTTTTATAAATATCGGCAAGGAAATTATAATCACCAACTGTTTCACTTCCACCGTGTTATATTTTAAAGATATTCTAATAATTAATTTTAATACAAATACTTGATGTTCAATAATTTTTAGATAAATTTTGAAATTTTACTTCTATATTATTTATTGAAAAAATGTTATATTACGATTTTCGTATTCGCATTTCGTGGCAAATATGTGCGACAAAAATTGCCAGATCACAGAGAAGATCTATTTATGGGGTAAGAACGATGTTCTCGAAGATGGTGGAGCAGTTCTTATAAATTCAGCGCAAATTTACTGCGGAGCTATGGATCAAGCCGCGAGTATGGGGTATTCGGGTTGGATTAGGGACGAAGTTGCAATTCACTTCGATATATTTACTGTGAGAACGGTCAGGCTCCAGGAGCAGCCATCTAGGTATGGATGGACAGCACGGCGGTTGGTTTTTCCCTTTACCTTTTAGAGTAAATAAGGACCTTCTCCCGTACATATATGAACGTGTGTATTTTTGCCGGTAGCACACGCACGTTCGCACAGTTGCGATCCATACGTGCCAGTTTTCCTTCGAGTTTCCTCTTGCCTCCGCAGTGATTTATGGAGTTTTCCTCGACTGGCAGCTTCATCCCTTGCCCTCGATTCTCGGATGTTCAGCAAAATGAGGGTATTTCCGCGATATGCGTATTATCGAGCGTGTCATGACATTTGTAAGATATTACCTGCGTCTTCATCTCTCATGCTGATACATATAAATCTCGTACATTTAAAGCAGAGGAACATCGATACAAGTTTGTAAAGGGAATGTAAATGAATAATTTTATAAGATTAGTCAACGAATAATATTGATATAAAAATCTTCAATATTGAAAAATACAATTCAATTAATTTATAACATTGAATAAAATTTTTTATGATTAGCTCATTATAAATTTTATTAAGCTATTCATTACGGGGAAGAACTTTTTATCTATCCATAATTTTTTTAAACTTAAGACAATGATTAAATATTTTTGTTAAAATTTTATGAGCACACGTCATAGAAATTTTACACTCATTTTTTAATATGTTACATAAATTTTTCAAGTTATTCGCTTACATAATTGATATAATTCCGATTTTTTGGTAGAAGTAATTTCATGTTAAAAAGACAAAGAAGAGAAAGGTCTTCCACGCACATAATATACAGGGGGGTTATATGACTAATCCTGTTGTATTCAAACAGTAATCATTGGTTTTTACGTCTTATCTAATTTTGAAAAAGGAAACAATCGTAAAGTCTCCGTATGTACGTAAAGCCCAGTAAACCTCTTAAGCTTAAACTGTAAAGCGTCCAAAGTTACCTTTTAGTGGGTGATTAGCAAAACCGAGCTCACCTTTTCAGGGGCCAATTACAGGAGATTTCGTCATAATCCTATTATCTACATTAGCTCATTATTGCATAACTGTATCTGGTCATATCAACCGCTTAGTCGTTTGCGCCTGTAGGATTCCTGTAAAGGTCGATTTTAAGGGTCATTTCTAAACTCTCTCCTATACCATTCATCCTTTTTAAGCTTACCTCCTGGAAACGCAAGTCTCCGCTATTCATATTTAATCGATACATTTTGTATTATATAATTTATTTACTTACATGATGTATGATAATTGTGTTATGATATATGATACATGATGTATGATATATGTTAATAAATGCAATTGGCAGCTTTTTAATTTATTTATTCAGTTACCATAGTTAAATTCAAGGTAATATAATCTCGGTGGTAGTATACAACCGTGATACACAGACTATTTTTATATACAAAAGTGATGTTTCTTTCATCTATGAATTCTTTATTGTCGATACTTGTTATCGGCATTCATTTCTGCAGTGATCTTACTTGGATCAAGGTTCAACGAAGCGCACGAGTACATCGTTCGGCGTTTTTTTTCTCCCCAACAAACTTGCGGAGGAGGATTTGCTCCTCGGCAAACCTTGCTGTTCTTATCTGCGCGAGCAGAGATTTTATTTAGATCCCGGCGATCCGCCGGCTGGCTATAAATGCGAAACGTTTCGCCCGGCTGGCCGACCGGCCAATCATGCGGGGTAGGCGAGAGCGGGAGTTAAGGGCGTTAGGGCTATCCGTGTCCACACCTCTGTTGTCAGCTAATGCCCGGCCATTGTGAGGGGTCGCTCGTAAGCGTACCGAATCTCCTTGGAAGGTGTTGCCGATGCCCTGCGGGAAAAAGGAACGCGCAAAAAGGACGGAGAGCTGGGTAAAAAGCAGGGAAGACAGAAGAAGTCAAACGCGCGCGAGTATTGGTGCGAGTTTTCCACGGATTCCACGGCTTCACCCCCTCGCCTGTTCGCCCCCCTCGGTGGCTATCGGTTGACGGCAATCCGGCTAAATCTCTTCCACCATAAACGGCTAAACAAAGAGGTCCATTCTTCAGGAGCGGCAACCGCCGCGGACCACCCTCGCCTCGTTCCGTTCCGACGGCTGTCCCTTATCGGACACTGTCCACCACTTACGATCATCCATCTGGATCTCCTTCTTTTCTAAAGCGAAAAACCCGAAGCTACGAGATAGCGACGCCGGCTATTGTCCGTTGGATTTTTTCGCGATACAAACTGTACCGGTTTACGTTGATAAATCATCGTTAATCCGCGAAACTAATGATGAAATCCAATTTGAGGGTTTAAAATAACTGTAAGTAACGCGCTACAAGATTTTACTCTTTCTTACAAAATTTCGGTGTAAAAAAGAAATTTTATTTCTTATCAGTGTTTAATACTTCTTTTTAACTTATTGAATATTATTAAAATGAAATGATATACTATATAATGTATGTATTTCATTTTGTTAGAAATAAAATTTTAATAAAATTTTAATGACTCATTCTTCTATAAATATGGAATTGATCTTCTTTTTGAAATGAGGAAAATCTACTTTTAAATTAAATCTAAATTCTTAAGAAATGAGTTATTTAACATACGATTACCAAAATATTTGATACTGAAAGATGCAAAGAAGAAACCAATAGCCCGTAAAGTTTTTGCCGAGAGAAAATGGATTAGATTCTTTAAAAAACTTGTTCCGAATCCGAATTTCATTTAATAGAATATAAATGGAACGCCATCTATACATAGGTAGTGATGTAGTAACAGAATCTTGTGTTTCTAAAAATTAAACTCGTATATCGAAACTTTTCCTTCAAGTGAAGGTAATATCCGATAAATTGAGTGGCGAGACGAAATTTTTGGGCGGACGCCAGTGAACGAGATTTTAACGCCGCCGAAATACACTTCATATTTTAAGTCCCAATAGAGATATTTCGAATCGATGGCAAGTACAGATACGGGCATAAGAGCCGAACGGCGCCGTAAGGAACTCGTAGCGAACGCGCGAACGTTTGAAACGGAAAGGAAACCTTCGTATTTCGTGTAAGTGGGTATCAACTCACGAGAGGACGACACCAATCCTCGCAGACGAGGGATAGGGAAGGAGAGTAGGGAACGGTTCTCTCGGTGCCATAATAAAAGAAGGCAGATTAATGCCTTCGGTCTTGAATCCAATCAACATTACTCCGACAATAGTCCGCCAGCCAATACCCATCTTACCCTGCTCGGACTGATATTATCAACAGCCCGTACCACCCTCCCTCCCTCCCGTTCCCTCGTTTCTCCCCGTACGACAGTCATCCCTTAACGTCTTTCTCTACCCTCGCGCGCTGCTTCTTCGTGCCGCCGCGCCACCCACGGACACCTCGCTCGCTTGCTTAATTCCACGAGCGGATGATAAGTATGCTAACAAGAGAACCACCGGCACGGATGTTAAGGGAGGTACTGGAGACGTCTTAAAGCCGAATTAACGCCACGCTCACATAAACGCCCGTCGACTTTCCCCCCGTCAATGTTAATGTCTACTAGGGGGCCATTAGCCGATCGAACCCGAGTCGGGAGAGTCGATCGACGTTCACTCGGGCCGAACGCTCGCTTCCAGGCCGTCTCCTTAATCGCCGCTGCGATAAATCACCTCGAAAAAAACGCGATACCAGTGATCTCCATGTCGCGTATACTGGTATTTTCGAACGATCGTCGTTCTTGGTTTTTTTTTATCATATCTAAGCAGGGCTGCTAAATTCGGGGGAGAAGAAGAGCGTAATTTCGTTTTAATAACAATCTTTTGATTATCTAATATATTTTAACATTATATATGTCACAGAGTTGTGTATGTTGAAAAGTTGTGTATTGAAGTGATACTCGATGTAATCAATGCAATACTCAACAATCATTTTTATTGTAAGTCTTTTATATTTTATCTCTTTTAGAGCTCTGTTATATTAAGAAATTAGATTTTCACTCAAATATTATTTTTTTTTATCAATAATTATATTAGTAGATGTTTTTGCAAATTTATTTTGCGTGCTCTGAAATTGAATTACTTAACAAAAAACTCGCAAAAGTGTGTATGTCCACGCAGAACGTTCTTGCGCTTGTGACGTTCAAGACGAAGACACCGCAACGACATGGAATAGTGGGCAGCCTACTCTTCTTTCTCCTCGTCCTCATGCAAGGGGACATTTCGGCAACCTATAAAGGAATGTTTTACGAGGGCGAGATAATGCGATGAAAGATGCGAGCGGCGAGCAGTCATGCCTAAAGAGTGTGTGTAACCGGACCATCCGCCCTCCTTCTTTCACGGATCCGCCTGACCCCGCGGTTCGCGGCTAAAGAAGGGGCGGTAGCGGGTGGAAACGGTCGAGGAAACGGTCCAACGACGGTGGTCCACGACCATAATATATCAATTCCGTATTCTAATGTCCGAGCGAGGTTAATCCAAAAAGCGTCGACGCTGCGGAAACCTAAGCGGTCGGCGCTCCTCTCGCTTCCTGGAGGGTGGCCGCCCTCCCCTCCATGTTTCTGCCTCTCGCTCCGCTTCAGACACCCTCTGTTATTCTCGGATGATCTCCGACTGGCCTCCACCCCGTTTACTGTTCTGTCCGTTCGCGTACTGCCTCTTTATTTGCACTTCTTCTTCGTGTTTCTTCTTCACTATCCCATCATTCATTCCCCTTTGTTTGTTATATTTTTTTTTGCAGAGTAAATATTTCTGTTGCTATTCTTCAACTGTCTTTTTCCTTGACATTTTCCGCTCCACTCTGTACTTGTCTACGCTCTCTCCTGTTTTTATCTTGAATTTTTTTTTCCCCTTTTCCTCTTCTTCATTTATATTTGTTATTTTCCATTTCTGTTTGTTGCATTAGGGAGTCTCTTTTTTTCTTTTGCAGACGCGCGCGTTTATGCGGGTGTGTATGTGTGTCTTATTTTACTCTCCTTCGCTTTTCCTATTCTCGCGGTGCGACCTGGGAATAAAGTCAGCTCTTGCCTCTCTCCGTGATCATCTACCGACCCGATGTCACGTATGCCGTTGATACACGCGAGATTCGGTGCCGGTTAACGACGCTTAACCCCCGACCGCCCACGTCAGACCACGTAGATAATTGGGGAAACGCGTGTTTGCGGTCCCGCCGGGATATTCCAGTCTAAGGGATCATGTACGAGGCAGGCGGCTGTTCCGATTACGCATGTGAAGGGACGGATGTCGAGAGAGTTGCGCTTTTCGTGACGAAACGCTCCTTTCGCCGACCGCTGCTGACGGCGATCGTTTTTCCTCCTTAGATTCGAAGAAACGTGTTTATCGTGTCGCGCCGATACGAGACAGATGTAAATGTTTGGTTGGCTATCGTCCGTAACGTGGCGTTAAGGTAAACATAAAATGTACATGGCGATGTTTATCGCGTTATAGCATTGCGATAAATATTTCCGCGTGAGCGGACGTGACGACGCATATGTTACCGCGTGTGGCCCCCGCAGGTGTTTCCTATTTATTTATCGGCCACCGAAGAAACTTCTTTCTTGCTCCCGAACTTTGGCAAAGCGAGAAAACTTGGCGAAGAAATCATTACGCGTCTTAAAATACATTCTGCAGAATGTATAATGCGGGGGAATATATATGCGAAATGGTGAATTTTCCGCCAAACACACAGTGAAATCTTTATCTAATAAAAAAATAAAATGCTCATTGTCGCGTAGTCTGTCTAAGATGTAAATTATTCTTCCAAGTGAATTTCGCCACTTAAATTAATTCAATTTTTTCATGAAGCAATTAGTTCGGCAACATTGTAAATTCCAATAGCAATAATCGATTGGTTTGAGCTGAGTAATGGAACAAGCAAACAACTATTTTTACTCTTGACGCGCGGCATAAATATTAATTACTCCGGGCAGAAAACAAACGTAGTTTTCTAGAGGAAAACAGGAAATTTTTCTTTCTTGGAATTCATCGCTGGATGAATACGTAATTTTTTTTCTTGAATGAAGAGGCGAACAATGTGTGTGACTTTTGCCCTCCGATCGGCGATTGTTATGCGTTTCGTAATGGCCGTATGCGCGACGAGACCGCGACGAGGCGCATTACGAGCGTGTAAAACGATCGTTCCGGTGCTGATTGACTTCGCGCTCTCGCGTCCCCGTGGACCTAGCGTTAGTTCTCGAAGTTAAACGACGCTAAAAAAAAAAAGCGATGAGTAATCTGTAGTAAAATTCGCCGCTCCACAAGTCGTGCGACATAAAAGCGCGTGGTAGATGCCCGCTTTATAGTCTCGTAATTTTCATCGTAACCGCCGCGAACGACGACGCCTCCTCGTTGTCCTTCCGATACGGGAATAGAGGGACCGAGAGCAGGAAAGACACACACGGGAGCGCGGAAGGATACCAATACGTGCCTACGCGCGCAGGGGGTGCTCGCGACGATGGGATGAGGGGAGGGAAAAAAAGAGCACGCTCGGGGTCCTTCGAGAGTGGCGCGAACTATTAAAACGCGCGCGTCCGCTCAAATTCTCGCCGGCAGTAAATTACCCGAAAAAAGAAATAAGCGGCGGATTCGAGACCCTCCTCTCAGCCGCCCTCTTCTTCCTACCCTTCCGCCCTTCCACCCTGCCGCCCCTTCCCGCCGACGCGGCCAGCGCCATAGATAGATCGTGCGCTTGCTTTTCTAGGGTAAAAACCCTCACCACCGGCGAGCGGCCGCGGTTCTGAGATAAAAAATTAGCCGGAGTTGCAAACGTTTCCACCTTAAATCATATATTTATCGCGACATTAATTCAACCCTTTTAGGTACCCTTTTTTCCTGGCCACTCCGCACGGAGACCGAAACGCCTCCGCCGGCCGACCCCTTCCACGTTTCTCTCTTTTTCAGCGTCTCCTCTCTCACCATCTCTCCTCCTTCGTCTCGCTTCGCACCCTCGTCCCTCACTCTCGTGCCACCCACAACGGACGACAGCCCGTTACCTCGCTAATTTCTCAGATTCAAGTATTTTTATGTACCGTCGCGCGAACCTGACGGGGGTAAATCCTCTCGTTTATTATTTAGTAGGGACGAGCCGGACCCTCGGTATGGGTATGTATGCGTATGTGTATATATGCCGAAAGGACTTCAAACGGCCGTAAGCACGTGGGAAGACGCGCGTTTGCCTTGTCGCCCTTTCCGGTTTGATGGGGATATATGGGCTCTCGTTATCTCTTCTTGCTTCGACTCTCGACGATTATCCTCCTTTACGGCTGGATTGGTGGATCGCTCGCCTGCTGCCGTTCGTATATCATTTTGCTGCTTTATAACGAGTTGCAACATTATTCTCCGTTTAATGTTACATTTTTATTTTAATTCATCGGATAAAATGCAAGTTGGCGATGCGTAATGTGTATACCGGCAACATCAACTAAATTATACATTATGATATCCTTATTAAATTTCGGATATTGTTTCAATCAAATTAAGAAATGATTCGATCCAATTAATATTAATTTATGAAGATTTTTTTCTATGTGTATGTTTACTATAATTAATTATTTTGTATCAACTAAAGGATTTTTTAACTAGTTTAAACACTTGTGAAGTTACATGAAAAATCTAACAAATTTTATATCTTATATAATTATATATAACATTTCTTTATTATATTTCTTTTTTCTTATAAATAGGGCAATTCAATTAGATTATTATTATTATTAATTCAGAGTGATTCCCGATCTCAACTTAACAATATCTCAATTTATGTGACTTCGATTTTTTCAAATTTCACAATTTTTAATGCTATTGCATTAAATTAACTTTCTACCCAAAACTATAAAACACATCTATAGGGTCCGTTTAATGAACCGAATTACCTCTTCGTTTCCCACACAACTTTTTTATCGTTCCACCGAAATAATTACGTATGTAATTTTTTAGCTCAGCGAGCGTGCATTCACGCCTTCCTCACGTTCGAAATATGATCTATGACCACGCCTATGAGCAGTGGCGCAAAAGCAAGTCCTCCAAAATTCCCGGACACATTATCCGCATTGAAATAGGAAACGAGGCGTACCCGGGAACCCAGGTCCACCGTTGTTTACTTAATAAATACATATTTAGTACATATACGACGTATATAGGCTGACTGAGCCGGCTGCGTCTATTTTTGCCTCCAGTTTTGTTGTCATAGGACGAACGATGGGACATGGTTCCCCTCGTGATGCCGCCACGGACAGCCTAGATCTTCGACAATGGACGTCTAAAGCCGTGAATCGCTTCGGATGCTTCTGATAGTTGGGTCGGTATCGCGGGTCTAATAAAGTCGCTCGCAAACTTTCTCCGCGCGACCCGTGAAAAAAGGCACGGTTGTGTAGAGATTCTCGTTGTTAAGCCACCCTTACATATCCCGCTTAATAAGAACTTTACGTACCGAGGCGTGTAATACCGGCTATATCCGTTTGCGCCGTTAACCGCCTAGCATTTTTGCAGAATTTATTTTTTTTTTATATTACGCGGTCGCGCTCTAAAATTACGCGCGAATGTGTACGCGAGCCGAAGGCTCGATGCACCGTCGCGGAAAATTCAGTGAAAATTTTGCGTTACGGCGAGCGCCGGATTTTCGACGGGAATTTATGCAGGTTAGTCGTCCCGACTTCGACTTCGGCTTTACGTTATTTATTCAAGTGTTCCGTGAAATACAGATTTCTATTGAATTTTTCAGCAAAATATTCATTTAATGGAAAGTATCTTAGAATGTTCAATCTAGTTTTGGGGAGTTTGAACTATTTACATATTTACCGATTGTAATAATCTTTTTTTACTTATATATAATATTTAATAATATTTTAAATTACATTTTAATAATATTTTTCACCTATATACCATATATGTACAGACTTTGTTAATACTTACTCTGTACTGGTGATACATTTTTATCCGTACAATTTCTAAGAGTATCAATTTTCTACTTCATACATTTACAATAACAATATATTTAGACAAATCATATTTCAAATTTATTATTCTAGTTTTTATTTATACAAAATTCATAGAAGGTATATAAATTTTTTTCAAAATTTTAAAAACATATTTACTATACATATTAATAAGCGCGTTACAGATAACTAGTCCACGTGTGCGGTCTGAAGGTGCTAAAAATAATAATACAGGTGTTAATTTTGTAAGTCATATATAAACATAAATTGCTGTCTTAATATTATCAAGATAAAATTTGTTCCAAAAATAACTTGCAACTTAAGACTCCTCTAAATTTAGTATATCGTATTTCTCATGTAAATAATTTATTGCAAACAATTATATATAGACAATTATGTATTTTATATATATATATATATAATACAAATAATATATATAATACAAATTATTAAATTAAATTATTTAATCTATGTATAAATGTTATAAATCTTTTTTTTAGTATTTAATTACATCAATCTTTTTAATATGTTTGAACTACAGATACATATTCTACCCGTTATTAATTGTAGAATAAATTGTCATAGTCAAAGCTTCATCCCTCGTAGGGACACCGTATAACAATAAGCTCACGAAACGAATGCGCGATATGATTTGAAATCCGAGAGCGTATATGTTTGTCTTCAGGATCTCTCGCAGCAGGCAAGGAAGTACAGCAGGTATCGCTCTACATCGCATAATTGTCTTGGAGTTGAGGCAACGAGTGAAAGGAATATTTTAAGGACGCAAGTCGTTTCGAGGAACATTTTGTCCCACGTTTCCGGCTTGCCTGTACAAACTCGAAGCCGGTGGTTCAAGTTGCGTCAGGCAACACGTGTGTACACGCGTATTTATCGCTCGTGTGTACCGCCTCTTGCGCGTATATATACTTAGCTAACCAAAGAATGGGATTTCCATACCTGCACCGTCCACTTCGTTTCTTTTCGCGAAATGCGGAGTGAAGTCGCAAGGTGCTTGTCGTGAAGTGCGCCAAGAGGGTTAGTCTTCGATGATGCATGACGATGCGTCATTAATATGTTGAAGATTGTGTTGTCAAAAGCTGTCTGTACGCACGAACCGTTTATACAGTTTATACAACTCAGATTGCGTCTTGAAAATATAGATAAATATACAGTACAATAAACAAAGATAAGTTGTGGCCAAAGCGACGTAAAAAGAGAAGCTTCAATATTTATTCGATAGAGATTTGTTAACAAACTTGATACCTTGATACCATTTTGAAACGTAAATTATAAGTGCTTAACAAAATTACAGTCAAAAAGATACGAAATATCTTGTAAACATATGTAACAAACGCGTAAATTACTTTCCTAAATAAATCAATTTTAAAAGTATCCGTTATACGCACATCAAAAGCAGTCTTTTCATTTCGTTTTTAATTTCTTATTTTATAAGTCATGCAAATTCCTTAAAATTTTCATACCAAGAGCTTCGGAAAAAATTTACATTTCTCCTCGTACCAATTGATTGATAGTAGAACTTTGGCACGTAAACTGGTCCCGAATAATCATAGCTATTCCCACAACACGCACGTCAGAAAATATCTAAGAAAGACGCACTTCGACCGCTTCCTTTCTCTACGATCCATGGAGGCGTCTCACAAAAAAAAAAGAGGAACTTCGAAGAGATCTCTTAGGGGCCCGCTGGCACGTAATCCACCGACTTCGGCGACAGTGTGCGCCGAGTAGAGTTGGTGATGTGTGATGCGCGGCCATAGCGAGATAGAGTGAGTGAGAAAGAGAAAAAGGAAGGAAAAAAGAGAGGGAAGGAGAAAAAGAGAGAAAGGGATATGGACAGAGAACGAGAGTAAGGAGGAGAAACGAACATATGGTAAGGCGAGTCAGGCCACGATGTGCCGCGTATGATGTAGCGGCGGTGGGGTCAGGGACGTGGCAAAGGGTGGGTGCCTAAAGCGGGACGAGGAGGGAAAGTCTTTGGCTGTGCCGCGTAGAGGGGACGCGGAGGAGAAGAAGAAGGCAGGGTACACACATTCAGCGGAGGACTGCGGCAGCGGGGTGATGAGGGGTGGGGTGGGGGAGCCTGAAAGCAGGCCTGTTGGTTGGTTTCACTATATTTGTTTATATTTACACAATAAGCAACAGCCCCTCCGGCCGAGCTGCTTGGTATGCCTGTGCCGCTTTTAGTGTTTAGTCCTCGCTCTACTCGGTCGGCGTGCTAACGTTGGCTTTCGTCTTCGCGAATCCGACGTGTTCTTTTCCTCCTCTCCTTCTTCCGCTCATTTTTTTCTTACCTTTTTTTTTTTATTTTTCACTCTGTCGCCGTCTATCGCGAACGCAGTTTGTCAGGGGGTTGCGCTCTCGTCTTACTCCCTGTCCCCGCCCGCCCTCCCTCCCGTCCAGTCCCCCTCCCCTCAGCCGCGAGAGACTGGAGGCCAAGTTTCGCGGAGGAGGTTCAAAGTGCCGCTTTCTGGATGCAGTGCGGGGAAACGTGTATTGCCGGTGTTTTCGCGAGGCACAATCGCGGGGAGGTGACATCCGTCGCTATTGCGACGGGATTTCCGCGTGTGCATACCGGATGTTCACAGTGGACGTAGGCGCGGAGTGTTTGCGACCACCGGGTATGCGCCACGTCGTTGCGCTTTCGGGGCCGGAAATGCCGCTCGTCGCGTGAAACGTTTCGCAGCGGTGTCTTGCCGCGACGCCGGAAGCAGCGGATCTTCTTCTTTTTCTCGCCAGAAAGAGTGCGACCGTTAGTTCTCATGGACTGCAACGCGCCCACTCGCAAACCGAAACAGATGTAAGGAATTTTGATTGAATCCTCGGCGACGGCGCGCACGTTAATTAAGAATTAATTAAGCGTCTTAGGTGTTGCTTTAGGCGTGACGTAATATTAATCGCGCGACTGTCGTCGTGAATAATCAATGATGTGAAGTGGGCATTAATTATACGATGCTTGATTACGTATTTCTTTCTTTCTTTTTTTTTTTTGTTTTTTTTTTGTTTTACGAGACATTCTCCGAACGCGCATTCTCTTCTAGCCATGGAATTCGAAATAGCTGGTCGATGTTTAATTAACGGGTTGCATGTCGCGCGTAATTATTCCTTTCTGGAGAAAATGATGCTTTCCACATGGCAAGATGCAGGCTCGAGGAATATTGCATGGCTAATTTTTCTTGAATCTTTAATATGTTAATTATGACTCATATAATTCGAAATCTATTTTGTACATAAGCACGAATAGTAATGCAGCAATCTGCGGGACATCCTTTGTCATTAATTTTTCACCGCAGTTTCGTTTTCACACGAGCTTACAAATAAATTAGCTATTCGGAACACATACGCATAATTCATCTTGTATATTTTTCTACTATAAATTTTCTAATTTCATCAAAATATACACTCGCTTTGCGTACCTTGTGTATTACGGTGGAATTTACGAATTATTTATACTATCGCGATGCTCCGAAATATTTACGACAACCACATAGATATTGTGTATTACACGCCGCTTATGATGAGAAACAGAGTCTTGGCGTAAATTTAGCAGAATCTTAGCGTGATGTGTGTTACGCATTTCCGGGAAAGTATGTATTATTAGCTTTTCACTCCCCCCGCAACAGCAAAACATTGTTTCTCTTGCGTTGGGTAGGTGGAATCACATGCGTCAGACTTCGATCTAAAATCATGCCTCGCGCGAGGGCAATGTCGGATAAGAGTGCACATTTCGAGATTTCGTCACGATTACCACACGTTTCGAAACCGTGACCGAATACTCCTAAAATACACTTTACATTTAATTGTTGCGTCTTTGTAATGTAGATCTCTTTCTGGGTATCTTTGATATCTCTGCATTTTCTTTACTACTATTTACTAGAGATAGAATACGGCCAAAGATTTCACGTTACATTTGTATTTGCATATAATTTATGTGTTTTAATAGATTTTGAAAAACATTTTTGCAAAAAATATCATACATCTAATATAATATTGATTTGAAAGTAAAATAAAAATAAAAGGTGTACTCAAATTGTATTAAAACTGAAACAAAAATAATAAGTCATTATTATTACGATTATTATTACGAATAATCGTAACATTTTTCCAAAAGCGCATCTCATTTATAATCAAGTTCGTTGCACAGGAGTGTACTGACGTAACAATAATCGTGATTTCAGGACGATGGCATAATGGATCATGACACAGACGGAGACGGCGCGATCAACTTGTCAACGTCACAGCGACCCTCCGCCGCCACCACCCCTAATGGTGATACTCCTACTTACGGCCAAGATCAACAAGACAACGATCAGGTGAGAAATTAATCTTTAAAAGAAAAAAATTTTTATTACACAATATTTGTTTTTATTGTTTTTCTTGGTTTTTTTAGTATCATAGTGTTAAAGCTCTTGCTCAATGTCAGAGAACAGGCAGTAGAAACAGGGAAAAATGAAAAAAGAAAGAGAGAGATGCTCTTTCTTTCTCTCATTCTCTCATTTTTTATTCCCTGTTCCTAATGATTGTTGTCTCGTATTGTACAAGGGCCATTAGTGTTGAATAATCTTTTTAATCTAACGAAATACTAATACCATTTATTTAATTCTCTAACTGTATCTATGAGTCTGAGAGGTCCAAGTTAAAATAATATTTACTCGTAAACTTTAAAACTATTAAGCCTGTATGTTTAGTTCTCATTTGAAAAAAAATTGTAGTGGAAATTAACTTTGACATCTACCATAATATTAGCAGATATTTTTTGAAATTTTTTCCGATTTTTTGTTTACTTTGAAATAAAGAAAATGCTGTCCGCCGCAACAGACTTATAGATGCAGTCCGAAAGCAATAAAAAAATGATACAGTCGAAGAGTTGATGTATATATTAAATGTATACTATAGGTCATAACTAATAATCATTACAGCATGCAACTATTTAAAAAATGCAATAATATGCATCTCTTTTTTTCTTTAATTATATTTGCTTAATTTTATGTTAAAAAAATATTTGATTAGTAAGTCTTAATATAAATCGATAATTAAATGTAAACGTAGAAATACATCACACACACACGCACGCACGCACACATATACATATATATATATATGTATGTTAAGTATAAAAAGTTAAAAATTTGAAATACTCTTGCGGCACTTTATTTAATTAAACTTAATTCAACATTGATACAGTAATTTCTTAAACATGGAGTGAAAAATATTTATTAACTGCTGAAGTACGTTAAACTAGTTGTTTAGATCACAATAATCAGGTTTTTATCAAGTGATGACGAATTATGATTACTTTATATAAACTTACTAAATATAAAGCACCTGTTTACACGCGATAAGATTAAAAACGTTGACGTTCCAACAATGTAACATTCTTTTTATTAATAACATTTGTTGCCACGTGTGCCACATGACGCGCGCTATCGCGAAGATTGTCAGCAGGAATATATTACTATAGTAATTTTCCACAATCTGATATTGTTTGTCCAGATATCAATGATGCATGTGTTGATCTTGTATAAAATTTATTTATTCAACATATACATTATATACATTTCGTAACATTTCGACATATTAATGCGTCACACGGGCAAATTAATATTAACACGAATTATTACAAACGATGTATATAATTATATTATTGACGATTGTGGTTTATAATCTGACATCAATACCATATTAATATTATATCCGTTCCTATTTTACAAATATGATTGTAGAAGGGATCTTCATAGTAACGTTACTTTTCGCAGTTACTTTATTTAAGTGTAATAAGTATAATAACCAAACGAAGAAACTTGTTTATTAAAATTATATACATATATTTAAAGAGATGACTTATATGTATATAGAAACAATGGAATGGATTTTGATCCTATTCTATTTTAATATGAAATTAATCGTGTCTATGCGTGCGGGCAACGATTAATACGCAACGATTAAAACACACACAATTAAAAACTTATTTAAAATTTATTCTTTTGTTTTTATTAGTAATATTTATTTATTATAGTGTTTTGATTCTAGATTTGTATTTTGAATATTGCTAATAAAAATAAGAAAATCTCTCTCAGAATCTCGCGGAAAACTGCAACAAGTTGGAGGAAGATAGCTTCTCTGAAGCAACCTCTGAGCTATAAGTATGACCCGATCGTTTCGAGGATCATCAAGGTGAAGCAGAGCCAATAAAACGAAACAGTGACCTCCGCGCCCTTTTACGCCCCTCTTTTGTGCTTTTTCACGGGAAGTCCAAATCGAAAACGGAATTGAACAGTCTTCCGCATCCTGTATCGCGACCTGCGGAGTAAACCGATAACGCCTTTTCTGGAGCTTTCGTCCCGGGATCTTGGAGAGTTTTCCGGCGATAAGCCGGCACCGGGCGCGACACTTCGACATTTGACACCCGGCTGCTATAAAATCGGGCCCCCTGATTTCAAATTCAATTCAAAATCCCGCGCTTGCGGACGAACGCAATATACCAGCTCGGCAAGCGGTGACGGTGGAAACAAATGTTTTATGGTCCTTAAAGCAACCTTTTTTACGATTTCGTTTCCGCAAAGGGTATAATACGCTCATGACGTACGCGTTTCTATATGATATTCGTATATTTCGCGAATCAATCCGTGAAAAATCTGCTTTGTCCCTTCTTCGTCAGTCTATATCAAATAAACCTAAGTTTTTAGCAAAACTGTAACCAATCTATTATATTTGACCCCGCTAGAAATAATTAGTTGTATCAACGTCAATCAATCAGTACGATCGACATCGATTTAACCAATTATTTCTTATTGGAAAATGACGCCTTAAAAGTGTTGACATACACATACTGCTACTTTGTATTTCTTTCAAAATATTCGAATTCTTCCACTCTTCATATATACCGCGAAGAGCAAAAGGCAAACCTTACACGCGCTCGACATTAGCCGAGATAATTAATTATAAATGGATAAGCAGGTTTAATACCAAGGGACCCGCGTAACACGAAACCGTTTATCGAGTTTTATTTTCGGTTTTCCTATTCCCGATGACCCAAGGAGTAAAATCGTGTTTCCCCCCTTCCGAAGGATCGACTATCGAGCTAATATTAAAATGCATGTACCGTATTAATCCTGCCGAGTTTAGCTGAGATATATCAAAATGAATACAGGTCGCGACATTTTATTACGTCCAGGTCAAACCGAAAGAGTATCATCGTTGTTAAGGGATTCTGAATTTCTAATATTGTATTAAATCAATACAGATTCAATTATTTAATAATTATATAATAATTTCTCTTAACGACAATTGAGTTTTTTTATTTAAATTTTATCTATTTACGATTATTTCAATCCCGAAGAATAAACTTTGATCTCGAAATAGAGTGCTAATATGTTCCATTTTCTGCTATATTTAATTATATACTATTATTTATAAATAAATACATACACCAGTATTTATTTTTGAATAATTTGTAGAAACATAGTTGTCTTTTAATTTTTTTATTAAATGGTCAATAAATAATTTTTAAATAAGAAAGAGTTTTACACCTCTATAATTATACACCTCTGTTATTAATATTTTAAATTAATTGTACTTTGCAGTAGGTTCTGTATTTTAGTTAATTTACTGCTCATTAGATTTCGAATTTCATCAAAGATTTTGCAGTTTTGAAAACCAAAGTCACCCCATTCTTAATAACCACGCAGCTTCCCACGAGCAACGTTCCAACGAATTGGAATACGTGAAAGTGTCGCGGCAATTACATTCTCCCGTAACGAAGTCACGAAGATATCAGAATCTCAATGGCGGGGCACGTAGACACCTCGACACTTCGACTTCGTGTGCTTCTCTCCGTGTCTCTTCCCCTGCCTACCGATCCTTACGTCGTTCTACACGTAACCGCAGTGGAATGACATTGTCCCTAGGCTACCGACGTTGTCTTTAGGCTACCGCGTCACTCTGAACCCTCGCGCAGCCGACTCTCGACTCTCAAGAACCCCTTAAATTATAAACAGTGTCAGGCCGCGGTGCTTCGATCGCGGCCGTGGTTCGAAACGGCAAACTTGACTGCCGACTGCTCGTATCGGAACAACTTCGACGCGGTTGTTAGATACTGTGCAGACATCTCAGGTGTTATACCAGTTCTCGCAGTTGGAAAGCCATTTTGAAAAACTAGCACATTTGATTAAAATGATAACTGCGTTATTCGGTGCCCGCACTGAACATGGGATTTTTTATTTGCGTTCGTACACTTTTTGACTTTATAACCTTTTTTATTTATACCGTTTATTCTCGTGGAAATATTAAAATATTATCAGATAAAATATTTGTCGAAACTCTTTGACCATATTGAATTGTTCAGATTTATCGACGTAGTTTCGATAAATCCCGCAAACACAAAAATTTCCAGCTATCAATGCTTTCTGACGAAAATCTAAGTTTTTAATTAATTTTGCGATAGATAGTTTACGCAAAAATGTTATTGTATTTTTAATGATGAAAAATGCTACTTTAAAGTGATAGAAAATGAGATTAATCCTCAGTTTCCCGCAGATAAAAATTCTGTCTACATCGATGACGTAATGTTTCATTCGGCATGGTATAGAATCTTAACTTTTGCTTAAACTTTCCGCCCGGTTAATAAGTTAACTACAGAGTCGCCTTGAAGTTCCGCATAGAGATTGCAAATAATTGACTCAACGGGACAATTGTCGACATTAACCTAACCCATTACTACTTGGAAAGCTAGCGAGATTCTACGAAGTTACGGAGTCTATCAAGATTGCTTCAAGTGTGACACAATGGGAGTAAGGAAATCGCGGTCGAGTCGTAAGACGGTCAGCAAAAGTCAATGGTTACCCAAAACTCGATCCCAAAACGATCAAGCCAACTTCATAAAGTCGTAAGATCCCGAAGTTCGTTGATGTTCGATTCAATCGACACTTCCTTTCTCCGATTTTAAAATAAGAGTGAAATGAGCCTCAGAGGCTCATACAAGGATTTCACCGAAATTTATAAAGCTCATCCGAAATTTATAAGAAAACCAAATAGTTTTTCGAGTATTGTTACGGCTAATTAATACTACTTTTTCATGCAACAAAAATTTATGATTTTTTAACCGTTGTTTATTCACCCAATGGAGTATAAACGTACATATACATAGACATGTATGAATATATATGAGAAGTAATATAAAAGGCTTCCAAAATATCTCGCTACATACGCGTTAGCTTACCGATAAGCGAATCCTTATTTACTCAAGCAACGACCGAGCAGATGTACGGTGTCGCATGTGTAACGTAAGCCTTATGTGTGTGCCCACGTATACATATACACATCAACGTAATATCCTCTTTTATAACCTACGTTTATATGTCTAGAATTTTTTAGGTCGTTTGTGTACCGAAGTGATGTCACTTCTTACCGCTCATATTTTTATCAATTTTCTATTTATTTTCTAATTTGCTAATTGTCGTCATTGTTGTAATAATTTTATGCAGTTTTTCTGACGACCTCATATTATGTACGACGAAGAGATCATCAAACTTGTTATTAAAATAATTTATTTTAGTATTTAAAATAATTATTTGGATACGAAACAATCCAGATAGTGTTCTATTCTTACAGATAGTAAGTTTTAAATGACGTATTTCTCGAATAAGTGTGATATTTGTAATTGCCATTTATCTTCCCGTCACACATCACGGAGCTTTGCCCTTCAGCTTTTCCGAATAAAAACTCCGAATTATTCCTAATACTAACTATTGTGCGATGCCCGTTCGTCCGTGCATTCAATAATTTGCCGTCGGGTGGACGGCAGTTCAAAATTAAACAAACTTTTACCGTGAATGACGTCGATATTTCATTAGAGCCCTCATTCCGTTTATCTCCGGTTAATATCCAAACGCTCGGAGAATCCAAAGGATCTCCAGCGGGAGTATCGGCGTTCCTTGAAATGCTAAAAGGGGTTGCGAGAACGGGCGCGAAGAACGAATGAACGAATGGGAGGAAAGGGGGCGAGAGCGGGGATTAAAAAAAAAAAGAAGGACAGAGCAACGGGAGAGGAAGAGACGAGCATCGATGAAAGACAAGCGAGTTCTCACCTCCCGCTCCAGTTTTATGGATCGCAAATTGCGGATAGGCTGTCCTTCCCAATCAGGCGGCTTGGCATTCCCCTCGCCGACCAATTCTTCTTTCCCAGCTTTCCCTCGTGCCATTTCTCTGCCTCCTCCCCTACCCTCGCAGTCTATAAGCGACTCGCATCCTCTTCTCTCCCGGCGAGGCCGTAACTTTTACGTAACACGCTTCGCTATGAATATCGATGCCGGTGGGGTTAAGGAGAGCTCGCTTTTCTGTAATTGAAAGAATTTTTGTCGTGCTGAACCAGCTGGCCGGGGCATAAAAGGTCTCGGATCAGAGCACTCCGTTAGCTTTCGCGCGTTGAACAACTCCGCGGTACGACGTGAGCGACGAGGATTTTAATAAATTACCGAAACCGGGTGGATTTGGGTGGCCTTTATTCTCCTCTCGGGGCCTTGCATCGTCGGGGGTGGAAATTCCTTTCCGAGAGTAGCGATCTGGTTTGCTTCTGGTCTGATTAGGCTCGTTTGCGCCGGGTGCTGCTAGGAACTCTCGAAGGGAATTGTTTCGCCTCCCCCAAGTTACTTTGCTAAAGTATGTATGTCGAGCGTGAATCAGCCTGACGAAAACGATTAATAACGTTTCTTCCAAAGGAGTACTCGTGACACGTCTTAATTATTCTTTACATCAATGTTTTTATTATGATGTTGAAAATATAATTTAAATATTAAATAATTTTAACAAATAATTAACACTACCTTTGGTATTTACATATAAAAATGTATTCATATAATACGATTTTTTAAATAATTTTTCTTAAATTGTATAAAAAATGATATTTATAAAAGAATGTCAAGAAAATAATGGAGTGTTATAACCAAGGAATAATGATTTTAATTTCTCATGTAACTATATTTATTCAGTTATTTTTTAAGTCAAATGCTTATTACAATGTACTGTCCATAGAAATTACGATTATCTTTATATGGCATTCGTTATTTTATAAAATGGAAAGTTACTGATGGATAAAAGCTGTTATTATTTTCACCATAATACGCGTCATCATATACGCGTTATTTTCATCATAATACGCGTACCTAATGAGTAACGATTAATATAAGGATAATAGCAGATTAGTGTGGGAAAATGTGCGTAACACGGCACTCCTGCGATTACTTTGTCGATTGGAAAGATTATCTCGTTAAATTGGTTACAGTCGATACAGTTATATGTACATATGAATGCTTTATGGCATGAAAATTGTCGAGCCATTAGACGAATTTGAAAAGACAATTTGCAGAAAGCCAAGAAAACCCAAATTACAATTGCATGCGAGTAATGAAGAAAACGTCATATAAATGATAGAAAATAAAAACAGTCAAATTTCAATATAAATATTTCATGAATTTTTAATTTTTATGGAATAATTATATAACGATAAGTAATGGCAAAGAGATTTTATTATAATGTACAATATTTGTAATATCAAACAATATATATCTATTTTTTCTTTTATATTAAACGGTAATTTTAATGTGCTCTAAATTCATGACATATTCCAATATTGCGTGTGGCAGATAATAAATACACTGCAAAAAGTACTTGTCAATTTCTTAAAATTGAAAATCAAACTCGACTGAACATTCGATGCACGATAGTGTGTAATGGTGAAGTTGGTGATGGTGGAATTCGACTGCACAAGACAGAAGTCAGAAACTCAGGAATGCCATGGTACAGCGCGACGTCTCATGTAGTCTTCCAAGTCTCGGTTTTATCTGCATTATTAACCGGTCGAAACCTCACGGCTGTGTACTTAAATCCAATCTAGAAATCCCACCCTTCTAGTCTCCCACTTCGCTAACCTCGAAGAGAGAGCAAAGGTCGACGGAGACTGGCAAGGGCGATTACCCTCCATTATTCACACGCTCACTTCGTACCGCTGAGTGATACCTGAGAGAAACTTGTCGAACATCCTTCTAATGTTCGGTGATATCTCGAACTACATTACGTCACCATTCGCGCGCGATTGTTTCATTATTAGCATAATTTATTTGGTTCTTTAGATTCTTTTTCTGTTAAATGCCAAGTGTTATTTTTAGTGATAACATTAACTATTTATTCAACTGAAAGGTTTTTTACGTTTTTTCATTATTTAATATATTTATTTTATTGTCATTTTTTATGGATTTAATGAAAAAAATCCACGGACCAATATTCTTTTTCTAATAGTCGATATTGTCTATCTATTCATAATATTACAATTCAACTGGAAGTCATTTAAATGGCGTTTATTAATGTAGTGCACTTTGAAATATTGATCTATCATATGAGATATTTATTATCTTGAATGAATCATTTTTATTTGATATATGATAAGAAAGCAATAGAAACCGGATATTGTTGGTGTTATTACGAGTACGACAATGACGACATCGAGGTGTTTCCCACAGTTTGGGTCATCGGATTATGTCAGTTGACAAAACTAAGATCCCTATATGCCACCTGAAATAACTCGCGAGAGCATCGCGATCAAACATATTTCTCGTTGCGCCATAACTGCATCAACGGAATCGCGACGAATGTCGACATGTCAAAGTGATTTCTTTCCAGTATAGGTAAAACAATTTGTAATAATGTCGTGCATATAGCACACTTGAAACAATCGATTCCTCGTTTCTCATGATTCATAAAGAGTTACTTTAAAATATTATTTTGATAATTCAATTATCGTATCATGTAACTATGAACATTGAGTAATTTTTAGATATTGCATATATAAATCGAAATTAAGTTGGAAGTATATAATTATTTAGCTAAATTAAAAATTTTCTATATCATCCAAAGAATCACGATACTATAGAAAAAATAAATTAATGTAGAAGATCTGTCTGCTACTGTAAAGACAGTAAAAACTATAGATGAAAAAACTTTATTTATACAGAAAATAATTTTATAATACAAAAATTTCATTTCCTGAGGGATGATTACCAATACTGGCATATCACTTTGTTCTTGGGTAATATTTTTTAAACAAAAGATAAAAATAAAATTGAAAACAAATGTAAACTAGAAAATGTTTCTTATCAGATGATACAGTAGTTTTTATAACAATGCTTTTAATAACCAAAAATAAATGTTTGAGAAATAGGACTCCAAAGCTGTTATATATAATAACCAGTAATAGCAGAATTTAGATACAATCCCGTAATATACTTATTATTGTTTTAAATATGCAATTTGAAAAAGAAATTTTTCGGCTTTGAAGAATTAATTTTTAGCATCAGATTTCATATAGAAAAAAAAACATCAATGTATGAAATATGGGGTTTTTAGTTCTTTAATTGTCTAAGGCCCGGTTTCACTAACGCGAGTTAATCTAATTGGTCGATTAAATTTGTCACCAGAATTGCCAATAGTAAGACTTCAAAAACGAACGTTGTTAAGTCGATCGTGCCTATAGGTTAATAAAGATCAGTTTTATGTTTAGTAGTTGGCAACTCTGAAAGTTAATTGACCGATTAGATTAATTCGCGTTGGTGAAACCGGACCTAAGCAGATTATGTTTTTATTATATTAATTATCAGTATTAATACAACGCAATATTTAATTTCCGAGAAATAAGGGAGTGATGCAGGAGGCAGTATTGGCGATCTTCCTCTATTTATTTGTCGTTCTCGAAAAGAACGTTACATTTTCTCGTTTAAAGTTTTAAGTCAGATAAGAGACGAGTGTATTGAAGAAGAGATTAAGAGATATATTTTTATTAGCTTATATTGGTTTTGTTGATCATATTTAGAAATTTAACCTAGCTTATTGAAACTGATTATAATCGGAAAGGTAGACGAATACTATCCATCTGTTCATTTTTATCACAGTCACCATAGCGCGTTCTGTCGTTTTTCCTTATCATGTTTGTTATTGATTGGTTGTCGTGGCGTCGGTATCGGAATATCCGACTTCTTTCAAGTTCCATTTTGAAAATTCCGCTTCCGACGCGTTCATTCATATGCAATACTCCAGATTTGGTTCCTCGATTACATCTCGAAAGAACTTACATCTAATTCTAGGATTAAATTGACGGGTCTATATCCCATTTTATCTGTTCTCGTAAGTAAAATTACGATAATAATTGAAATATTGATGATCACATTAAAGTGATGTCTAAAAAAAGGACTGTTTTATTGTTTAGACAGTAAGCGAAAATGATAAAAAAAATTTTTTTACGAAATTCAATTATAACAAGTCTAGATATTATAGGTAATAATCTCTCTCTCTCTCTCTCTCTCTCTCTCTCTCTCTCTCTCTCTCTCTCTGTTATCTATCTATCTTTTATCTAGCTATCTCTCTCTCTCAGGATAATAAATCAGAACTAGGTCTTATATTTTAATAAAATTAATGTATTTATTATTATATTAATAAAACAAAATCGTTCCAAATTCAGTCTACTTTTATCAAAGATTCAATATTTTACAAAGAATATTCAATTCTGTATTAAAATCTTGAAATGTTATTGCTTAACTATATTTAATAACTTAATCATAAAGAATGATTAATATTAATATTATAATTAATCTAATCCGATCTTTCGTATTTGTACATATTTGGAATTTTTATTATGATTAAAAGTTATTGTTTTTTATTACAAATAAATGTATACGAAACTTTTCCAATCAAAGTATTCTACTATATCTAGCGCACTGTCTGTGGAAAAGTATGATTATTTTATATATTGACAATCATATTAGCAGTACAAAGTAACGGATAACGTAGCAAAACCGACATATATATGTGTTAGTAATACAAATTCATTCTCTAATCGTTATTGAAAGCTGCACTTCCTGTCTCTGCGACATCCCTCCGTATGTTGCAGAGGTATCCGTATATTGCTGGTTAGAAGAAAGGAATTTTGGACTGAGAGTTTCCCAAGAATACCCAGTTCTCAGACAGTGAAACTTAATTAAAAGCACGCGCGATGATTATTTGCGTAGCCGCCGTTCATCGTTTATTTTGGAAATTGCGTCGCTTAGACAACGCTTTCTCACGAACGGGTTTGGAATCCTTTTCGATATAGCCGCACGAAATGCTCTTTGAAAAGTGTTATCTAAGGTCTGAAAAATCGGGTTTTTAATGCTGCAATCAATAATAACTAAATATATAGACAATTTAAAAAGAAAAAACGATTTATAATGAAGATATTAAGTAATACAAAAATTAAGTAAATTACATTAATATGCTTTTTTGTGTCTGAATAATTTTGAATTATATCGAAAAGCTTATATCACTTTCAAGATGTTATTTTTAAGAATTAATATAAAATTAATTATCAAAGATAAATTATATGTAATTAATTAATATATATGAATATTTAACTTAATATCTTTTACAGATTAACTAAAATTGTTACATATATTTTGAAAAAATTGTGGCAGGTTTAGTTTACATAATTTACATAATTTTATTTAATTAAATTATATACAGAATTAATTCTGTTTATTTACTTAACATCTTTTTACATTTTTTAAATTATAAGAATTATTTTAATCAAATGATTTTATAACGGTTGCAAGCAAAATTGGTGAAATAACCGAAAGGGGGATTTGTCGATGTACAATTGAAAACGCCGCGGCACTCGTGTTAGACGCTTAAGGGATGAAGGGGTTATCGCTCCTCGATGGTGGAAGAGAGAGAAGGAGAAAAAGAGCGAGCATACGTATGTCGGAAGGGTATGTACGTCGACCAGAGGAAGAAACGTCGGGGTGAAGGTAAATGAAGAAAAAGGGACAGAGAAAGAGTGTCCGCGCGAAAGGGTAGGACTTGTACGCGCGCGCGAAAGAGAGAGGGAGAGAGAAAGAGAAAGGGTGCGATGAAGCCGCGATGGGGTACAGTCGAGGGAGAGGGGAGGAGGAGGCGAAGCGTCGGCTAGAATAAACACATAGATGTTTTCTTTGTTCCTCTAAACTAAACAACCAACGAGGAATCTAAACAGAGGCCAGAACCCAAATTCAATTTGGTCGCCGCCTCCGTCTCTACCTTCAGCTGTTCTACGGACGAAAGGTATCCCTCCCCCCTCTCTCCCCACACCGATCCTGCACCCTATCTGTCCATTTCACCCTTATACACTTAACGCTGCTGCAGGACGGTACCTAATATTTACCACGCCTCTCTTATACCGGATAACCGACCTCGCACACGCACGCACTTGGCCCTTTTAAACAATACGCGCTAATGCACGCCGCGTATGCGAGCCTCGGGTGGACAGACACCGCTCGATGTGATTATCCCATGGATCTTTCCTCATGCCAATAACCATTTTAAAAAGTCTCGAGCACACTTCAATTATATTATAACTGTTTTCTGTTGATTGTAGATTGAGAAGTCACGGTTACCTTGGTCTTTACGTTACTCAATAGACCGCGTGTCCTCTCGCGAAACAAAGATACATAAATTTAAAAAGGCTGGAGGAACACGATTTGCAAGAAATCCATAAATAGATCAATTTATTGAAATCTGCGATGCAAAATACATGCAAAACTCGTCGTATCGAACAAATAAGTTTCTTTTATCCGATACAAACAATTGTCGTAGAGAGAATTTCGAGTGAAACAGTTTATCAAAATAATATCACAAGATTATACAAATATTTGCCATCCGCTCTCTTTTATTACTGCGCAACGATATTCATATATATATCGCGGAGGCGAGGAGATGGAGGAGCCACGTTTGCTTATATCAAAATCGATCGGCAAAAAAATCGTTTTCTCCTTTTTTCTCTCCTCGCTATCGTGGGCGGACAACTCTTCTGCATGCTAGCGGAAATCCATCCATTTCGATATTTAACTGCCGCTGCGCCGTTTATTCCGTAACCTAGCGCGATCACGTATCTGATATCAGTCGGCGCGGCGACGCGGCGATACGTGCGAAAGATACGTACGTCAATACGTTGGACGGCAAGAAATTATAACAACGGAGCAAAAGTCTATTAGGATTTTCATTTCCTGAATAAATAAAACTCGTCGAATCGTTTAATACGCCGGGGAGGAATTCGCACGTGCATGCGCTTAATCCCTGCTTTCCTCGTCGGGGATAGGAACGTGTACGAGCACACGCCGACGCGAGTGTGTACAGGCGGACGGTGCCTGTGCGTGTAACTAAAGCTTGATTCATATTGAGATATACCTATCTTATTCGCCGGTCCGTATCCACTTGACGGACCTCACAATAAAGTTCTAGACGAAAAAGATTTTGGTAGAAAAAATATCTCAGGTAACATAGTGTGAATTGTCAAATCAATAAGTCTACTTCTTGTAACAAATTCGAAAGTATATATTTTGCGAGTGGACGGTTTTTTTTACATTCAGATATTAAATATAAATATATTGAATAGACGATGCAATTAAAGCAGTGTTTACAGAATCGACATGTAACTTTTTTTGTAACGACAATTTTATTTTGCAGATATTCTAAAACGCATATGCATTAAAGTATTTTATTATCAATTGATTATCTATCTATGAAATTTGATTGGGTGGTAAGGTAAGGAGACGCGATGATAAAAAAAGTGTAACATTAATTTCTTTAATTTCTTATAAATGCTTATGCGTTATAGCAAAAAAGTTATAGCTAGAACATTAATATTAAATGTGTACTTGTTTTATTGAGGATTTTAAGAATTATGCAAAATATTTTATTTACGTTATATAGTTTAATAAGACTAAACAACCCGAGATGTGCAAAAAAAGAAAAGTATTAGTTCTTATTTAGTTAAGTATCTTATCTTTGAGATCTGTGGGATTTTCTTTTCATACGATTTTAAAATTCCCTACGATCTAACCTTGCAAAGGCGATCGAACAATCACGCTTAGACCTCCGTTGAGAGTTTACGTTCGGCTGAATGCAGCGTGCCCCGCGGAGTTCGCGGGTTCGAGGAAGGATCGAATGCCATATCGTGGATCGTTGAAGGACAGCCACGGCGGTAGTGGCAGCGAGTCCGAGGAAAAAAGGGAAGTGAAATTAAAAAGTATCCTCTCACAGAGCGGTGCGGCCATCGCGGAGGCAACGTGCAGGTCCTTCTCATCCCTTGCCCCGAATAAACGCGTACATCCTCTATTCTCCCTTGTAATAATCCCTTCCGGTTAATCTGCTCCAATGTAGCCTGCAGCGAGTATCCGATGAACATCGTACATACTTCCTCCCTCCATCCAGCTGCACGTCGGCAAAAGTACCGGCTTCCTGCGCCGGTACACACTTCATATTGTAGGGTGGAACCACCATTCGCGCATTCACCCTCTCCCATCTCCAGTATTCTTTCGTGAAAAACGAGTAAATAAATACAAACGTGCGGAACTCGCGCGGTCCACCGCTGAAGAAGAGGAAGTTACATGCCGGAATCGCCTGGAGCAAGAAGAGTGGTATTTTAGAAGGAAAGGTCTTGGCTTACCTTACATTTTACCGAAAACAGTGTATAAAGTAGGACAAAGTGCTGAAAAAGCCAGAAATCAAAATAGAGACGAGAAAGATTGAAATTAAGTTTTCGCGAAAAATGCGACAAATAGGTAGTCTTTAGCGTATTTCTTGGTCCACGTAAATATTATAGTAAGCACAGTAGCGGCATACCAATAGCAACTTTTAAAATTACAGTACAAACAACGCTCGTTTTCTAGTACCTCTATTGAATAGAGAGAAAATAACCGTATCTATAAACGACTCGATTTATTTCACGTTATTGAATTGGGATGAAAGCACAAAGCGGAAAGTGCCGTGAAAGAGAAGCGCTGGAACAGTAGGAAAGTAGAATCGTGCAAAAAAGCGCGAGAAGCAGGCGGCTCTCGGCTACCTTCCTTGTTCCGTGTAAATAATGTACATTGACGTACAAACGGCTGAAATTATGAACGAGAAAATGAGAAAGAGACACGGCTCATTTTCTGCAGCACGTCCGCCGAACCGAGAGAGTTTGCTATAGCTATAAACAAATATATACCCGTATGTATATCACGGGTTTAGAAAGAACACGATATCCGCCAGTCCTGGGCAAAGAATGTTAAGTAGTGCGCGTTTTCCCTTTGCTCTCCCGTCGCTCCGCCCTGCCCTGGGCACCTCCTCCGTCGATCCTTCTGATATTTTCATCTATCCGTGTAAATGTACTTAGCGTGCGCGCAAGCTGCCGAGCCGGCAAGCTTTATTACGTGAATTTGGAAGCGCTGTAAGCGACTGAAGGGGATGAGCATGCGAAGGGTGTACAGAGGGAAGATATACGTTTCGCCGGTTTCGCGCGCGGCAGAGGGGAGAGGAGGCGGTCGGGTGGTCGCGAGAGGGTGGCGGCTGGATAGCCGTTGTACCGTGCCAGCTCTGAGAGAGACCGGCTCTTCATCCCGTGGATATGCATTTTCCGGTTCCCAACCCCCACACCGGCCTCCCTCTCCGCGTCCATTTCTCACAAGCCGCTTCTCCGTGCTATCCTCTGTCGGTTCCTCTTATTGCTCCCGCTCCCTCATACTTACTGGATCGTAGATGAGCGCCACGATAGGCAATGGTGCATGCGTGTATGCACACGAAAGCGCGGGAGTACTGTTAATTCGGTTTACGAGGCTCCTATCAGGAGTATAAGGGAAACGAACGACCGGCATGGTGCGCCATTTCGAGAGTTGAGACGAGCGCGTTGCGTTGCACGCGCACAATCTTAAGAGAGAAAAAGAAAGAGAGAGAGAGGGAAGAGGATAGCTAGGTGAGGCTGTTTTCAAAATGTTTCCTTTACAAAGTGTTTTCTTCATCGTTTATACATCAACGGTCATTGGTGTTAACAAGATAGTTGAAGAGAGAACACTGTTGCGCCGTGAAAATTTTGTCAGAACTGTTTGATAAGATTTCTAAAATTACAGGATGAAACCGTCACATTATAGCAGTAGGAAAGACTGGTTGATCAAGTTTGCAGTGTTACATTTTTACGGACAAAATTAAGAAATTTATCGAAAAAGCAAATTCTATATCAGATATATTAGGCTATCTAAAAAAATTCATTGTTGAAATTTATCACTATTGGGACTAATTAGCACGTGTCATCGCGGGATAAGATTGGGGTGTATTTGTCTGGTTAAAAAAAAAAGGTTCAAGTATGCAAATAATAAGATAGACGAAAATAAATTGTGGAAATATCGAAGTATAATCTACACTTACTATCTAAGCAGGCATCCAATACTCAGACAACTGCATAGTAATTTAAGAACAATAAGTGTAAGACTAAAAATACTTACTACATGCCTATGTAATTTTTCGATAATGGTTCTAGAACGATGTATTCCTGTGCCGAAATGTAGGCGACCGAGCAGCAATGCTTACTGCATGTGTAAACGTAGTTATAGCTATCTTCAATGTTTTGTTTGAATATAAATTCAATTAGTCAACTTATCCCTATATATAAAACTAGCTCTAGTCTCTTTTGTTAAACGTTAGGAGTGGTCTTCCCTAAAAAGTGGTCATTTTTATTTCGATATTTTCTCTATAAATGTGTGCAATCTTTTTAAAGATTTCGTTCGAAATCGTAGAAACTAGTTTAAGTAAATATCGAATGATACGGTTATAATATGCGGTCGAAAGACTACTGCAATGCATAAGTAGCAGAGAATTGTATCGCTGAAATAATATCAGACTGCGTGCGTGTATCAGATAGCAGGAAAAATGATAACTCTGTCGAGACGAAACGTAAGCGGTATTATACCGCCGGATGTTCCAGGATTACACCAGGAAATTAAAATAACGTCGCCGTTTGCAACCGACCGAACTTACCGATCTCTTCATCCTTCTAATTTTTGTTTTGCTAGTATATTTTTTTTTTTAAGGGGAACACACCGGAACATTAATTCCACCGCGCAATGCCGACAAGACGGGCATCGTTGTTGTTCGTAACGTCGTACGTGTCGCCGGCGGCGTTGCGAACTGGTTGAAAAAGAAATTGTTCGTGCATGCCGTCGGTGTATACGGGAAGGTAATTGGATATCGCACATCTCGCAACATGCACAACGAACACCGCTGCTGATATGTCGAAACTCTCGCGGCAGCGGTTACTACTTGGAATTGTTTTCGCGTTCGAGATTACAGCGCGCCACCACCCGTCTCCTTTTCTTTCTCTCCGTCTCCAAGAGAGGTATAAGCACGCGATAACGATCCGATTTATTAACACAATATTTTGCTCGGTAACCGCGAATTATTGGATTAAAAGGCTCACGCGTTCCAATAATAAAGCTTAATCTCAGAAATATTATCTGTACGACACGCGCATAGAAGAAAATTCTTTCTCATTTTACACGCGGCTCAAAAAATACGCATAAATGCCGCGCGAAACTTGAAGTATCCCCTGAAACGCTGGAAGATAATTGCGACGAGTTAATCTCCTAAAGCTTCGTATCATCAATTAATCGGAGACCATGGATAAACTACCGAACGAACGTGACGCCAAGCGATAACTGCACGAAGGAGTTGTTTCTAAGGTATAAGTGAGAGGGAGCGAGAGTAAGAGAAAAAGAAAAAGAGAAAGATAGCTGATTTTTTTTGCTTACACAATAAGCGCGTGTGCGAGTACTTAACAAGCAAAGAAACAAAACGTAGCCGAGCAACCAACTGCGACGGCTAAACACGTCCATCTTCCTTCACGAGTTTTCACTGCGATATATACATATATATTATTTTTCGTTCGTCACGTATTCTCGAGGCCAGCATGCGCGAAGTATCGCGATGGAATGGAAGGAAAAAGTCGCGAGACAGAGAAAGAGAGAGAGAGGGAGGGAGGGAATGTATCGGTTAGTTTGCATTTGCGTTAGTATGTATCGTCGATTCACGTTAATGCATTTGCGCGGGTATCCAGTCGCTGCGATACAGCAAATTGTTACAACGTATCTGTTCAATATGCTTAAATTATTTTCGCTGCTTCAATGCCCGATAAAAACTGCAGCCATATCGCGCAATCTCGCGATATCATTTGCGACGTTTTACATCGGCAAAATATCGTACCTTATAAATTGATAAAGCATTATATAATGCTGTAAATTATTTGATAAGGCATTATGTATCTTTCATTTTTCTGATATTTTTGTAATAATACGTTCAAGCTTTAAATATTTCAATGATTTTCACGTATTTGAGATTATTTTTAATTTAATTGAAATATTACATTATACTCGAAGTTTTTAAATAGTATATAAATGTTGTTAGAAAATTTCTAGAAAATTTAATTTTATGAAAATTAGAATAGATGAGAGTTTCATACATAAATCGTGGAATACATAATTTATCTGCATTCTCCAAGGTTATTTACGATTTTTCTAAAACGTCCGCCATTTAACATTACAATGAAATTAAAATTATAACAGATTAAAAATGCAGAAAGAGGCGGCAACTAATTAAAGATTGCGTTATTCATTAATATGTAAATTTTGCGCTGGTGCCGCGAATTAAAGAAACCTTTCCGACTGCAAGAGGAAGTCTCTCTCTCATCCTCTCGCATCTCCACCCAGCCGCGGAACCATGGGTCTTCGTGGTCGGATCTTAAATTCATTTTATTTCCGGCCGAACGATTCCGGCGAAAAGGTTTAAACGATTTATCATCTGCGAATCGTGCTTTGGTCAGGCGCTTCTTTTGCAGAATACCGAAACTTTCCCCGCCTCGCCTTCTTTAGTTTCTTCTCTTTCGTTTTTATCATATTTTATTGTTATAAATATACGCTTTCTCTTTAAAAAGCGTGAATTCTTTCGATAATGCTTGTGGAATTAGGGCATAAAATTATTTATTAAAACGCAACGTGACAAATTTATTATTATAAATTATTTATTGAGTCGTTGTGTGATTTTTTCGCAAAATTTTAATTAGATATATCTATTGTATGCTAAAAGGACTATTTAATTAAACATTAATAGCTAATGCGAATCTATAAACTGTTTTCATTTATTCAACAATCAGACTATTTCAGTGTTCATTCTGATGTTAAATTCAGTTTGTTATCAATAAAACTTTGCATAATCACAAGTCTTTCACGCCCGCGGGACACCTCATTCAGAGGGAACACTAAAGGGAAGTCAAATATATTTCTCGATAAACGAACCGTGGCAGAGAAGGAGGAGGGAGGAAGACTTTGACGGAAGGGTTGAAGCAAAGCGACGTTCCGAGTCGACCATCAAAACCTGGAAAGGAAAGGCAGGGAGGAGAAATCGCGAAGGAAGCGACAAAGCTCCGGACTATCGTTATCAACAATTCAATAGTGTTTAACTTATTTATGTCCCGTTAAATGCCGGGGCTAATTAGATGGCGGCGCAAAAGATCTCTCGTACCCTCGGCGGGCCCCTTTCCAAGGCTCGGTATCTCCCGGGTGTAATGGGTGGGAGAGCAGAGGTGGCCTCCCATAACCAGCCGGAGACAGACAATGGCAAAGAATGAGCCAGGAGTCGGTCTGAATAGGCCTCAAGACACTGAACGCTATAATGCGAAAGACTCCATTGTGAGGCGGGCAGTTAAGTGCTCCTGTCTGGTCTCCAAAACGAAGTGGGCTACGCTCGGTGTCTTGCGCCCTTTCATCCGGGCTGTTCTCCTTGTTCCCGCTCATCACCTCGTCACCTCCTCGTCAATTCGAGGAAGGTGGCGGTCGCATCCGTGGAGTTACGGAAACTGCGGGACGTATTTTTCCGAGGGCAAAACGTGGTAACGAAGTAATAAATGCGAATACTTGGAAATCAATTAGTAATAAGTAATAAAAATATTTAGTTACGCTGTAACAAAATACATAATTTTTTTTAGAGAAATAGTTTGTAGTGAAAGATTGTAATATCTATAAATAATTTTATTAGTTAATTAATGCTCAAAGTATGTATGTATATATATTAACTCTAAATTCTTTTTTTTTTTATATTGAATAATAATCTAGGTGAAAATTTACTTACGAAGTAAATTAGTATTCCAAGATTATAATATGAAATTCATCACGTGCTATTTATTGTCATTAACATTTGTTGTATTTGTATAAATATGCCTAACGCAATTATTTTAATTAAATAAATTCTCATTTATGCATATTAAAATTTCAATGAGAATGATGCCGATACAAACAGAATCAGTATTTAGCTTGTGTTAATGCATACATAAAAAAATAGAATGACTTCTTCTCTGTAATTTTTTTCTTTTGCACTTTTACAATATATAGTACAATAATATCTAAAGTTGAGTGCGAGTAGGCGAGTCGAAAAGGCGAGACCAACCAGTTTCACGATGGTTGGGAACAGATGGCCGATCAGATACTAGGGATTAAGAGAAGAGTAACACAACCCCCTAGGTACGAGAGAAATGTGTATTAATTTTTCAAGTTTTTTAATTAGCGAATGTCTCCATTCCGCCTTTCGGCCAGGACATTTATATTAGAACTGCTCTCTCCTGCCTTTTTCTTCTATCTTTCTCTTTTCTCTATGTTGAAGCGTTGTTCCTCACCTCCAACAGCCGGTTACTTTCTGAGTTGCCAGCTTCCTCTCTCTTTCTCTCTCTCTCTCTCTCCCTTTCTTCTTTCATTCGTTCCGCTCTTGCTCATTTTCTCATTTACCCTCCCCGAGATTTGAAACGCAATGCCTTCCGCCAAGCAGGACGAGCTAATCTGTTATTCGTAATTACGCATTAAATTATTATTTATAAGTTACAATGTATGTGTGTGTATGTGTATCGAATCGAGATATATTATCAAGATGCGCAAGTTGTGCGCATGAAATGTACCGAAATATTAAAAGTTAATTATTTTTTATTCAAGTTTTAAATACGTCAAGCGTGACATCATGAACAATTTTGTTCCGGCACGAGAATTAAACAGAAATATAAATTTAAACAAGTAAATATATATTCTTGCAAGAATAAGACAAGTCCAAAGATTTTTATTTTTTTTTTTTATAATTCTCTTTTAAATCCTCAAAATATTATTTTAATAATTAAAGCTCAAAATAATTAAAGCCTACTACTTTGTTCTTAATCCTTTTACGTATTTGGAGAAATAATATATTTATACGAACGAACAATTTGAAGATAAAGTTTCTTATTTCCTAAAAATTTAACTTGTTGGACTTATTAAATTTTTATAAGAAACTCTTCAATTATACAAATTGAATAACGGATTTGTTTTTATATACATACTTTGATACTATACAATAATTATGTTGTATATATGTGAAAAAAAGATTTGTTCCATAAATTTATTCCAGTCAAGGATATAATTCCACATGATAATAAAAAAAATCTAAATTACTATTATACATTTCTTCGATTAAGCTCCATGCCGCATTTACTTAGAATAAGTTATTGCATAATCATACAATTGATTCACTACGAACTATCAAAGTTCTTGAAACCGATAGTGAATTCCGTCGCGAGAACAAAGTCTCCTGAGTGGTCCTGCCGAAGGGAATTCACATTTAAACCGAATCGAGATTTCGTGGGGTTTTCCGTAACTCCGCGAGAGAGAGAGTTGTGGGGGAAGAGGAAAGGGGGTAGGGACGGGATTGACTCGCCCGTATTTATTGCTCCGTACTTCTGATTTTCATTGGACTGATGCTGCCTGCCGCCCCGGTATCCCCGAGCGTGCACCCCGGTATCGCGGAGGCGCACTCCCGCCAAACAATAGCTCCCATATAATTGCTTTTATAGCTCACTGAACGCTAAATATTCCATACTTTTCTTTCTGCTCCATGGTCCCGTCGTTCGTTCCCGATCATCAGCGAACCGATTGGGTAAATAGAGTCGCGAAGAGCCCGCTCGGGGGTGACTTGTTTCAAGACAGATCGAAAGCGTACTCTCGACGGGCGTAAACTCGAGCGATTTAAATTCCGCGAAGCGCTTTCTTCAGGGTTTTTTTTTTCATATGTATTGAAAACAATTCAGTCTATACAATATCGTATTATTTTCAAAGTCAATTTTCTCTACAGTGTCAATACAAAAAGACATTCAATGCAATTATCTACTTGTGAATGATAAATTATTATATTATGTATCAAAGATGCATCTTGAGTTTGCGGAATGTTAGGTAAAAAGATTGGCATTCGAAAGGTACATTGATCAGATGAAGAGGAAAAAAAAAATTTGCGAATTCTGTCAATCGGTAAACGAAAACTTTTCAATGAAGTAGACGGCGATCGCGGCTCTATGTCGGACGTACCCGCCCGACCGACGTCAATTACGGATTCCTAACGTCCCGAAAAGCGACGGGCGCACCCCCGTAACGAGGCAGTTTGTCCAGCTGCTCGAAACCGCCCTTGGGAAAGAACTCCGACGTCCACGAAAAAGGAACGATCCGTCCCGGCGCGTTTCCCGCGGAACCTCATTCGCCGAGCTTACCGCCGACGACAAGAGCGATGACCAGGGTGAGAGATCCTCTCTCACCCTCGTCGAAGCCATTCGAACCGATCTCAGCATCCCCTTCCACCCTCTGTCCCCTTCCTCACTCGACGTGGTGCGATCCCGAGGTCTTTTTGTCATCCCTGCTCGTAGATCTCACCACCCCCGAGGTTTTCCGTCACTTCGGTGACCATTCCGAGGCTCTCCTCCGACCAACCTGCTGGAAGCCACCCTTCCAGTTGTCGCCGCTACCTCCTGTCGATACACGACACGCTAGGCTTAAACGCGGCCACTCTGAGGTTGTAATTTTCGCAACCCCGACGAAATCAGGCGCTGCTTCTTTCACCAGTCCAGGGAATCGAACTTTATTGCTAAATACCATACGATCAGCAAATTCACACCCTCTCTTTAGCCGTACGAGCTTATTTCTATGTCGTAAGTGGCGATGAATGAAAAGGAATGTGTCGTTACGACAACAGATTATATATGCCTACATAATTTTATATACTATGTAACCAACTATATGTATGACAACCTTTAAAGATTTTAAAAATAAGTTTGACAATATACGTAATGGTGTATTAAATTGTTTTATTATTAATTTTTAATTATTTTTTTTTAATATAAATAAATGTACGCGAATGTTGAATGTAAAGAAACCTAAAAAATGGCACGATTACATGGAGAAGAAAGTTGACTGATTAAATTTCTTTGGTTTAAGTATTTGTATATTTAAGCAAAATATATTAGCATTTGAATTACAGAATTCTTAATCAAGTTAAGAAATATAATTAAGAGTTAATAACTTTTTTCTCTTATATAAATTATTATACATATATTAATAAAATAAAAAACATACAATAAATTAGATATAATTAAATATTTAACTATTTATTTAATAAAAATTTTTTATTTTTTTCTAGATTGTATTTTATATTTAAATATATATAATTTTTGTGTTAACCTTTTAAAAATTTTTTTCTATGTACTGAAATAAAAAATTCTATGCGAGTGTTTTATCACATATAGATACATACAATAATTGTAAATCTTTTCCTAAAATCGTTGTTTGATAGATCATTTTATGCTTATTTGCACTCTTCGATAAAATTCATGAACTTGCCATTGAAAAGGCTAGAATCGAACTCTTACTTTTGAAAACGTGATTCCGCAATCACGATTTCTGAAACAGAAGGTGTGAGGTAACGGTTTAGTCTCTCTATCGGTGGCTTGATCCACACGGAACCACATGCCTTCCCTCTCCACTATAAGAGATCCTACCCTTCCAGACATTCTAGCTCGCGCAGCAAACCAGGGTAATGGTTTCTCGATTAAGCCATGTTCACAATGGGATTAAAAACGACCGGTAGACCGCTGCTGACCATGCCATTCGTAGCTGGAACTATCCCTTCTTTATAAGCGCGAAGCATTTGCCCGATCTATTCGCATTTTAACGCGCTACGAATTAGCAAACCTATCTTGTTCGCTAATATATTGAAAAAAAAATTTTTTATAATTTATTTACTTTAATATTATTAACAATTAGTATGAATCGGTAACTAACGATTGTACAATCTTTAAAAGCTTGCAGCTTACATATGATTTTTATTTTAAACTAATTGAAATTAATGCTTGGTTGACATATAATATTTTGTCCAAATCTGACTTTTCTGATTAAGGTATTCTGCGTATCTAAGAAAATTATATAATTAAATATTATATTTAATTGTAGAGCTAAATTAATTTTGCTCGTTCTAGTTCGGCGCATAATTAAATTCGTTAAATTAAATTTAAAAGTAGAAATGTTCTACATAATGAATTTCGTCGTATGTTTTATTGAACGAATATAAATATCATTTCTCCTCCTATGTCGGCTATACTGCACGTGGATAAAATTGTGCGAGCTAAGAAAACCTCAAACATAGACATGGGTCCTGCTAAGGATAGTCACGGATCAGGAATCTCGTCGCGCCTTTCTAATTAACGTCACCTTCGCCCCCAAAGTAAAGAGGGTTTCCGTAAAGGGGTCGACCCTTAGCCCCGGCACCAAAGCTTGAGCTCTTCTTGGCCTGGCTATTGCTCACCCCTTTTTTTAAAAACCATTTCTTCACCATCGGCGTCCCTGCGGCTGCCAGCAGACGGCGTCGGCGGGGGATGAAGATTAATTCGTTCCGTCTTAATCGTATCAAAGTTTGAGAGCCGAGTCAGGCCCGAGTCGTGCTCGACGCGAAACGCCTTCCATCCCCCTGCGTCACCCTTTGAAGCTGCACCACTTCATATCCAACGCCGGCCACCTTCCAGAAGTCGCGCGGCCCCTCTGCACTCCCCCACCTCTCTGCAACTTTTTACTTTTAGCCTGACCCTACCGCCCTATCGTCATTTCTTCCCACCTCCGCGGCCTTTCTCTCTCTCTCTCTCTCTCTCTGTTTCTCCTTGGCGTCCTTCCTTCCCCACCGTCTTCGATGCATCTCCGCGTAAGAGTTCCCTCCCCCTCTTTTCTCCTCCCCTTGCCTTGGATAATCATATTTAATAATGTCTCCGAGTATTTTTGCTCCGCTGTCAAAGTTAAGGCGAGGAAAGTTGGCGCGAAAAATGGCGGAGATGGCACGAAGTTTCTGGTGGACTCGTGTGCGAGGAATCGGCTGGTGCGGCCGGAAAGTGACAACCCTTTTTATTTAGGGCGCAACTTTTAGTAGGCTTGAATAAATCCAATATTGTAGAAAGATTCCTGCAACGTCCTAAAAATATATGTTAAATCTTTCTGGTCTTTGCTGCTTTGCGCATTTTGTCTTTAATGTAAGAGACTCAGAAAAGATATAGTTTTAGCACTTTTTATTTATACAAATTGTTTAATAATTTAAATACATGTTGAGTATTGTGGGAATTGACTCGTGAACGAAGAAAATTTTACATTAGGACGTACATACAAATTACAAGTAACATGCATTATTTAACGGAAATCAATTTTGACTCGAAAATTGCATGGAAACACTTACCACAAAAAAAGAAGAAGAAAGGAAAAGTTAAATTCGGCCCCGCTTCAAAAAGTGCTGCGCTTTTATTATTCGATTATTGCACGATTCTATAATGCCTTAACCTCGCAATTTTGTGATACACGGTTGATTATTATTTTTTTCTCTTATTTCGTTCGTATCAGACGGGTTACACCGACGCGCACTGCAGTTTGTGTATAATGCGCGCTCGAACGGCTACATATGGTGCAGTATTTTTTTTTCTCCACATCGAGCAACCAATGGTGAATGGATATTCTCCGCCAAAAACGAATTAAATCCAACTCTTTGTGCGGCCTTTTTTTTAAATACGAAGTTCGCGTGTAAATAATACCGTGCCGCGCGGCACATATTGTATTCAATATTCTCTAGCGAACGAAAAATGCACGCTCACCGATGCACAAATGCTCTGTGTTGGGAATCTGTGCGAGGGACTGCATTTTTCACATTTACATTTATTAGCAGTGTATAAAGAGCATCAAATGGGATGGAATATTTTACATGTAATTATATATTTTTGTATAAAAAAAAAACTCCGAACGTTGCACGAGCTGCAGATGCAGTTAACATAAACTGAGTATAATGAAAATAATTATAATTTTGCATTATGATGTGTACATTTGCATAAAGAAAGTAGTACAATAGTGAGATGCGTTAAAGATAACATTTTTTTTAATGCAATATTAACCAAACGTGAAAAATATTTACCGTAGTCCAATATCTCTCATGCAAAATTTATTTAATAATAAATAATACATGTTAATTTTGAACAGAATTAATAAATGTAAATAGTAAATAGTAAATAATTGTTAAATTTGAACAGAATTAAACAGAAATTAAATTCTGTTCAATTTTAACAGAATTTAATTTTTAATAAATTATACAAAAATACGAGAATATATACTTGTACATATAAAATTTCTCTTTGTATAGCGCGTATCAGGGAAATAAAAATTACATACATCGTCGTTTTATTGTATTTATAATTATCACACGATTATTATTAATTTTTTAATATAAAAAATATTATGGCATATATAAGATCATTATATTGTTTTTTACTAATACTAAAATATAATAATTATCTATTTTTTTATTAATATTGATCTTATAATTTGTTGTAATAATCTTGGATTTTTCTGTAAATGATGATATGATTTGAATATATATGTATTATAATATAAATTTTAGTATTAATAATTATTAATATTAAAAATGGGAATCATTACTATTTTATCGAACAAATAAAACTATTTTAGTCCATCTGTTTGATAATGATTACGCTAATTAATAATATTACTCATATATGTACATATATATGTATATATTTGTAAAAAATTTTTAACATATTATTTCCTCGTGTTCACTACGTTGATAAGATCGCAGGAGTGGAACACGTCAATGTCTAAGCGATAAATATTAAGCAGCGTTCAGCACAATGGGGTAGCAAACGCAACAAAAGGCGCCGGCGCGTTCAGGTCCCGGCAGGGTTGCAGTCACGCGCAATTTTGAGGAGACCGGCGTGTATTTCGCGCTACCGTTTAATTTTTAAGCGTTTCTAATTAAAAGGCTAGTTAAACAAGGCGTGCGCGCGATTGCCCCCGGGCTGCGCGCGTTTTAAGCTCGCGCCCCGCTAGCGAGGACGAAGAAGACGCTATGGATGAGGGTAAGATGAAAGGGAGAAGACGTTGAAAGCGGATTGGCAGAAGGTAGATGAAAGACGGAACAAACTAGGAAAATGCGACTATGAGGTAACCAGGCAGAAAAATGAATGAGAAAGTAAGAAGGATAATAAATTGATAAATTTGCAGGTAATCTTTTTCGTAAGGCGAAACAAATTAATATAAAATACTCGCAAAGAAACAAAAATGACTTTATTCAAGCAATAAAATTTGTGTAGAAGTAATTAAGTGAATAATTGGACGTTAATCTAAATAAAAAGCGGATTTACAAAATCTCTAAAATATTTTGATATTCTTTATAATAAATTAATAATCATAAAAATAACAAGTAGTTATTCACCCGCGCATTAAAAATACCATTTAAAGCGTGCTGTGGACAAAATATTTCAAAGATGGACATTCATGGTTAAGAGAGAGTGCATAAACGAACAGAAGAAGGGATGTTGCGGCTAGGATTGAGCACGATATCGCTATCCCCATCCCTTATGCCAGAGCAGCCCTGAAAGCCAACGATGGAAACAAACATCGCGGAATTACGAGTACTCGCGAAAGCCGACAGATGAAGCATGGTGGGGGGGGGGGGTGGTCGGGAAGATGGGCATCATCGTACCGCTATTACAGCGTGAACGCGAGTGTAAATACGACGCCCCATGTTGTATTTCGTAAGGCATGGATTTCTCGGCGCTTGTTGATCCTTGTTATAGCGGACACTTGTACATTGGATGCATTAAACGTCAGTTTAAAGGTCGAAAGAAAGTTAGAGCTAGAAAGCGAAAGAGAGATTGAGAGAAATGAAATTGCACAGTTGACTAATAGTTTTCTATCTTTATTACAAAATGTGATAAATGTAAGAACTTCGTAATTTATAAAACATTTATTTTTGATATATGATTTTTGGGGTTTTTAATTTTCATAATTTTGTGTATGTGTGTCTGTAGAGGAGAAAATAGAAAAAATATTATATTTTATATTGAATTATTTATAACAAAAGTTGATTAAATTTTTTATTTTTGTTTTATTAAAAAATACATCTTTACAAAGAGAACAATAGGATAAAATGGGTCGAATTTGGACCCTGGAATGGCAAATGAAAACGATTGTACAATAAAGAACATATTGTTCTCCTAGCCATTTTCGGCGCTAAAGTTAGTTAATTTTATTCATCGTCCTTTTTTAATAATATGTAAATAATATATTAAGTACACATTTGTAATGATCTCTCTCTCTCTCTTTCTCTCAATGCTTGAAAAAAAGAAAAGAAATACGATTTTTCTATAGAATTTGCAGACTCAGAAGTTGGTGAATCGATATATATATAGAGGGATAAGCTCGGAGAAAGTTTCGCAGGATATTACGTTAATAAATAGCTTTGTTTGCCAAGCTACTTTTGCCGTAATAGAAGTTTCGCGGATCGTAGCCGAAACTCACAAGTTTCCTTTTGAACTGCGTGCAACATTTTTTGCACGAACGCGAGTCTTTTCCTATCCTTGCACACAAATGGAATGTTTCGTAACGATTTATCAGGATCACCATAAAGAAAAATATTGTCTAAAAGTTCCTTGAAAAGATATTCTCGAATATGTCTGTTATGTTACCGGTTTATGTTACGGGATAACAAATTTTATTAATCTTTTATTCAAAGACTTGCCTTTTTAATGTATAAATAATAAATAAAAAATTCTATAAATATTAGTTAACTTGTAATTTTGCTATCCCAATATAATTTTATATAGTCAGTGTAACGTGACGTGTCTAACGTCACTGTCTTTCTCTTTATCTTTTCCGGAAAATTAGTGTTTCATACAGTGCAGTTCAATCCGAGTCATCTGTGCCGACTCGCTTCGAAAATCGCGGCGACGCTCTCAGCTTAATTAAATGCGCAGGAAGGGAAGAAGGCAGTATATACACCTAAAGGACAATTTCGGGGATCATTGGGATGGATCGTCTGTAAGGAGCATCGATGTGGCGAAAGGGGCGAGAGAACGACAGGCCTCCACTAGCCCGAAGTAGTTAGCTTAGTGATTTTGGCGTTTATTGGCTAGCCGTGACGCCTGTGCAAGATTGGCACTGTTCCTCGCGAACCCTTGGGACAGCTTGAAGGTGTTTCGTATCTTCCCAGAGATTCCCTTACGGGTACCTTCACTACCACTCTCAACCCTTTCGAGAGAAGCGGAACTATAATTCCTTCAAGCTGGCCGCTCTTCTCTCTGAGACTACACGCAATGTAATCGCCGTAATGTGTGCTCCAGCTTGTGTCTGATTACCGCCTTGTGACATTGAACGTGCACTGAAGATAGTGCTTGATAACGCTTTGATTCGAATTTATTTAAGAGAAAAAAAAATTACTAAATAACCGTATTTTTAATACATTGATATCAACCGTTATATCTAAATTTGTCATTTTACAAATAACTTTGTACATTTTTATAAACATTATCTGCCTTAGAGATGAATTGAAATTTAAATTTTAGATTACGGTGAATCATAACATTTCTAAGTGCGATATTTATTCACGCACACGCACACTGCGTTCTATTGTAAAGTTTATTATATTCTCGTAATTAGCATAAAGAAACATAAGGTTCAAGATTCAGTATGCGGCATCTCGAGAGGATGGTATATGTAACCACCCCTTTCCGCACCGAGAAACTTAACCGTCACGGCACTGCAGTATGTTACTAAATGATCCAACTCACGGCTATTATCCACCCCCGACAGTCTCCCGTCATCTCTCCACACATTCACCTCGTCCCCCAATTTCCTATGCTCCGACGTTAGAATACGCAATTTAATACTCGACCAATTACATATACGAAATCTTGTTAGCACGGGTTATACCGTCGGGGATACCGGATTGGGGAATTGGAGGGGGTCGCGAGGAGCCTGGCACACCCGAGGCATTCTTCGAGGGTGTCTTAGAGAAGGCTGAAGAGCGCTGAGCGGAGAATCGGTCGTAGAAACAGGCAGGCATACAAACTTGCTCAATTACGATCCTCGATTACAACTATAAAATGCGATATTGTTCCAACCATGCCCTCCCCTCTCTGCGCTCTCTAGGTATGCTCTTTCAAACCATAGTTTTCTTCGGTCCATGATGACGTCGCGTAAACGCAAACGTTATAATTCAACGGCGTGTCGCCGCAATGTACTATAGACGTCATTTTATAAGAAATAATTTAGCAATTTTATATATATATTTTTTTATATTTTATATACATATGAACGTAATTTTTTAAATATGATATTAATCTTAAAATTATTTAAAAAGTACACAAATTTGTTACGTAAGCAAGGTTTGGAGAAAAATAGCTGTGCTTTTCTCGAAACAATACACAAACCGCGCGTCGGAAACAATTTTCGACAGAAGCCCGTGGAAATACAAAATCGCCTATTAACGGAGCGAGTGTTTCGGGAATCGTGATTGATGATCGTCCAGGGCGTTGATAGTTGTCCATTAATCGCAGCGAAACGAACGTCATGGGGGTAGGAGGGGGCCGGTATGGGAAACGGCGATCAATGGTGAAATCCTTATCAGACCGAATGGATTGATAGAGCCACTTATCGGTACGGTCCGTTTGTACTCTTGACCGCCACGACACAATGGTACCTGCCACGGTTTGATATCCGAGGGAAATAACCCCTCCGAGCGTTCCCTCTGAGCTGTTTATTTCGGTGATAATACAACTACCTACTGCCCACTTGAAATAACACAGATTTAACTAGATACACATTTTATTAAGTTGAAAATTACTTTTGGAACAATAACAATAGCAAAATTATAATAAGCTTATTGATTACAATTTATTATTGAAATTAAACATTTATATTGGGAGATTTATTTGTTATTAATATATAAAAAACACTTTTATTTTCTGTGTTTCGATTTCATAGTGATCAATGTCGTCCCAAATTAATTAGAATTTCTTTTTTGTTTTAGGTAACTGTCAGGATTGACATCCAAACAATTTTCTACTACTGTGAGTAAATATAATACGCGATGCAACAAAAATAAATAAATATATATTAATAAGATTATATAATAATATATAAGCACAAACTAAAATTTAATTTGTAAATTATGGCTCGTTTATAGTAATATAGTTTAACTTTAAACTCGGTTTAACTTACTTTTTACCTTTTTCTAGTTTTCAGAATTAGCAAAAAATGAAAAGTTAAACCGAGTTTAAAGTTATATTGATACAAATGAGCCTTAGAGCAATTAAATTTTTATTAGATTCTCAAAAATTCAATTCAAAATTTAGAAATTGATTCTTAAAGAAAGACAATTGCAACAATTTTTCTTTTAAAAAGATGCAGAATATATACTATTATTATTATAACTTATACAAGAATTTATAGCATTCTATACAGGAATTTTAAGTTGAATATCTTAACAGTTATTATATAATCTTTCTCAATTCAGTTTTAATAAACGTACTCTGCTTGAAGCGAATGTTCAGCAAGAGCGGACACGCAATTCACACACATCGTGTGCGAAGCTATAATGCGACACTTTTTAAATCGTGATTTGAAAACTTGAGATTTGCAAAGTTCGTCCCTTGCTGTCGTCTGACTCTTTGAAACGCACATAAACACGCTGCATGCAGCGACCGGCGGTCATTCCGCCGGGTTGAGTATGACGCTAGACGAAAGTCGAGAAATAATTAACGACGTTCTCGAAGGGATAGTGGCGATCGCGTCGCCTTAAACGGCTATGCGCGGCGACCCCTCGCTTACCCCGAGGGACTTCGCGGAACAACGTCAGCTCCCCCAGCGAACTGTTCGCCGGCCATTCAGTTCGCATTTCGCAATACAGAAACACAAACTAGGGTCACCGACCAACCGGTTAATGGTTGATGACGACCAAGTATCTTGTCTTCCATACGCGCGTACAGATTTCTCTTGTCCGCGCGCTTGCCTATAAGTGTAAATACTGAAAGATTTACCTAATTAACGAGTGGCAAGTTTAAGATACGTGATGTCACGCACGATGAGTTTCGAAAACTATCAGGAAAAATGATTCTTAATAATTTGATTCGAGTACTACAAAAATATTTAAGCTCTCGAAAAAAAAAAGGACTCGGTCTCAAAAGTATAGGCAATCAGAGAAAACATCGTACACAGGTTGTTTATATATTTGCTCTGTTTTAAATGTGAACACGACTCGTCGTTAACATAATACTCATAAAACTTCAGTTGACTTTGCGAACAAGATGGCAGTTACGTTATAAGTTGTTGAACATATTGAGTCTCGTCTAATGGTTGAAATTTCGCCGTGACTCTGCCAGCCAATCGACGCGCGGGAGTTCAGATAGATGGATGGGCGCGCGGTGATGAAGGATGTGGACATCGACATCGCGAGCGGACAGGTCAGATAGATGGATGGATCCGGCAGGCCTTCTCGCGCAAGGTCAATCCCTCGCGGGAAAAGGTGCAGAAAAGTTTATTCGCCTTCCGTCTCCCGCCCGCATATTCTCGCGCGCCGCTATCTCCGCCCGCGCGGCTTTATATACATTACATAATGATGTTTATCCCGTCGTACCGACGGGAACAATCGTCCCGAAAGTAAATATTTAACGTTATTTCGCGCAATGTTTCGAAGAGTGCGGAACGAGAAGCGCGGCAAGTAGGTGGAGGAGGGGGAGGGGGGTGTGATGAAGAGAAGCGACCGAGAATTGGATCTGGAGCAGAAACGAGAGCGCGGAAGAAGCCGGGGGCGGCAGGGTAGCGAGGGCGGGAGGTAGCGCCTTCGGGGTGAGAGAAGAAAACGAGCGTTCCCTGCGAGCGTTTGTCTTTGAATTTTATTCGAGACGCTGATAATACGCGCTTCCGCCGGGAATTGCGCGATTCTTGTTTTATACGGGAAGGTAAACGCCGCTGCGCGTCATGCATCGAATTTCAATGTTCCCTCAGAAGCGACGGTTCAGGCGGTTCAACGATTCTGGTGGTTGGAAAATTTGAATTCTCTTTTATAAAGGACCAAGTGTGTCGCGTTGGAAAATAAAAGTCGTTTAGGATACGTGAGAATTTTATTCATCTCCGCGCGTGTTTTTTTTTTCCAATCGTATCGTGGCACATGTTTAAAATATTGTTAAATTAAACAAGAGTAATTTCAACGATATGCTTTGCATTATAATATTTTTTTATCCGTGTTTATTGATCTGCGAGGTCAACAATATCCAGCTGTATTTGATTTTTTCTTCGCCGTATTTTAATAGATACGAGTGTAAAATATTGCGTCATATTGAACCGAACTCACATTACAGGTTTAAACGTAAGCGTGACGTCGGCGGAAATTGTGTTTCATTTCCCCCTCCCCCGTGCTATGTTTTGTGGATCGAGCTCGCGCGATTTCGGGTTCAGGGCTCTCGTGCGTATCTACACATCCCGAGAAGGAAAAAAAAACGCAAAGTTTCGAGATCCCGCAGCCGTGATATAGGCACGATGATATATGGCCGACGATAAAGCCGAGACACATTGAAAGGCCGCGATCGATTTCGCTTGGTTTCTCGGTCTGCTATTCTTCGAAACGTCGTCGTTGCCGCGCGCGCTTTCTCCCACCGTCTTGGAAATGAATCGCGGGATCTATCGATTCGCGCCCTAGACGCCCGTGGACGGCGTAAAAGCCATGGACGTTCGACATCCGCGCGTTTATCGAATTTATAGGGTGGGACGAGGGGTGAGGGAGTGAGGGTGAGAAAAACTGGGATTGCAGATTGGAACCTCAAATGCACTTAAAGTGCCTCGTTGCACGCAATTGTTATGCATTCAAAAATGGATCTTTTGAATCTCTTTTAAAAGTTTCAAACTCTTGTATCAATGTATCATTATGCACAGTTATTCACTGTGTGTGTGAACAATTCCCATGAAACAAATTTATAAATAATAATAACAGAGCGAAATAAACAATTAAAGTTGAGCCTTGTACATTTTCATCGAACCGCAAGCCGGATAAATTGTTGATCTTGAAACGCAGTTGAATGAGAACAATTTTAATACCGCAATATTAAATTGATTGTCAATAAATTTATAATTTGAATTTGATCACGCTCAATTGCCGGACGATACAAACTTTTTGCAGCGGATGGGGGAAAGGGCAGAGGGACGGAAGTGAGCCGAGTTCGATAGGGAAGAAAGGAGAAATAGGCGGAGAACAGGCGGGAGAATCGAGACCGCTGACGTAGCACTGTCCAAGCCAAATGGCCAAAATGGTCAGCCACCGGCGGTAATGGCCCAATAGACGCTCCTTACATTGCCGCAAGATATTGTTTAGGCTCGCCGTTTCCGACCCTCACCATCTCGCCCGCGACCGATTTTCGATTCGAAGACTGTCCCCTGCGAACGCGCGGCTCCGCCATTTCCACGTTATGTTATCACTCGTAGAGGTATCGTTCGCGCGCGCGACTGGCGATAGTCGATAAAAATTTTCCTCGTAGTAAGCATAGTTTTCCTTTACTGCGGCAGTCGTCCTACGCCAATCGCCCCGAGGTGCGTCCTCCTCTCGTAGTTGTTCTTTCGGAGGGAAACTACTTGTATAAATAGCTCGTCGTGTATCCACATTTTATGTATAACGCCCTCCTCTCTGTAACAACCGCTTCAAGGAAATGTATTCTACGTCGTAAGGTGACATGTGCCTCATTTTATTGCAAGTTTGTATTTACTTTGGAGATGTGGAAACTGGTAGATATGGATGTAGAGTCGGGATTTCTTCAATTAAATGAATACTCTAATTAAACAATGTGAAGAAGATAAGCATTATTATTAAAGCATATATTAAAGTCAAAGAACTTGTTAACGACGTTTGCCATTAGTTGTAATATTAAAGTTATTATTATTATTAAAATTTAGATTTGCCACAAACTGAATGTATTCAAATAAGGCTATGATTCCTCGCTTATGTGAGACTACCGAGAAGTTGAGATGATGAATCGGCAGCATCACTTGAAATATCGCTGGAATAAGAAATTTTATTTCGACAGTGATTTGTCCGTCTGGCTGAAAGGTTCCAGGGCCCTCGAGTACTCCTTGTTGGCCATTATAACTTTCTGGCGTCAGGTAGTAATTAAGTCTGCAATAAGGACGAGTGGCCTGCCACCCATTAAGACAACGACGGATCGACACTTTGTGCGGCGGGCGCGAAAAAAGGTCGCCCCGCGTCAAATGAACCGAAAGGAGATCCGATGAAAGAAATTGTCAAAGTAAGAGAGGAAATAAAGAGTGGGAGTGCGCGCGATAGATGACGGTAGAGAGGATTCCGATACTTCACGCGATCATTTTGTCGTAATTGCTAGTAGCAATTATGTATTTTTCACATAATGAGCACCATCGATTGCGTTCTTTTCGTTGGCTGCAGAAATCTTTTTGTACAATGCAAAAGGAAATATTATTTTGCAAAGAATTATGATTTAATCAGTATGAAAGAAAGTGAAAAAAGGTTGGGTCTTGTATCTATTTTATTTATCAATATTTTTGTATTTGTTACATAAAATTTTGCACCATCTGATTTATCGCTTACTAAAAACAAGTCTGTATTTTACGTAGATTATGTAATATAATACATTAGATAAAAAAATTATTCTTAAGTATTACCTTATCTATGACACTCAAGCGTCGCCACGTTCTTTTATTTATAATCTATGGAGGATGAAGTCTTATCTTTGCGACTTTTTATTGCCACCGCGGTGTCACTCCTACGAAAGTTCCGAAAACTGCTACTTTTCTAAACTTATTCGAAGCAGTCAACCAGAAATACACAGAAAAGTTTACGGGAATTCGTTTTAATTATATCGTAGCGAACGTTGAGTGACGTTGAGTGCAAAGATGAAGAAAATCCGCGTGTTAATATCGCTTTTAAAGCGTCTTTTTAAAGATACTAATTAAACCCCGAAACAGTATGGACAATAAAACTAGGATCTCTCACATCCTCTCGCGACACTTTGTTCGAGGAATCTGAAAATCTCTCGAGTACTTTTCTAAATATGTACCTCGCATAGATCTCTCGCAAAAACTCCGTCGTTTCCGGAGCGGTTCTCATTGATCACCTCCGAGTCCGAGGCGACGTACGGCGGGGGCCGGCAGACAGGGACGCGCCACGTGAGTTACCGCCGAATACGATATGCTCCCGATGCAGATGCAGATACCCAGACGATGTAACGACCGGCAGGGATGAGACTGCAGTTAGGCACGGCCAGTGTCTCCGGGGTACTATGGTATCCGGAATGGTGAAGTTCGCCCGGTAGATTCCCTGTGTGACCCGACGCCCGTCTCCCCTTTCCTCCCCTCTCTGTCCCTCTCTCGCGCGCGCCGTCTCTCCGTCGCTCTCTTTCGCTACAATACCGCGTTCTCCGGAAATTCCATGGAAGTCGAATCTCGCGCCACCCATCCGCCCACATAATTCCAGCAGGCGAGAGCTGTTCGGTTAATATCTCCCGCTTGCTGACACCGTCAAATAAAACATCCCCGGGTCGTCTTCGGGGTTGGTGCGGGGCTGGGCCCGAGGAAGGTGTAACCTACGGTAGTATAGACTCGAGACGCCGAGAGGAAATCTCGGTTCTTTATGTATGTACGTACGTATAGATACACCACGCATCATCCGGCTGATGCGGCACTTTTTTCTGCGCCGCTCAGAATAAATGCGAGAAACCTGCAGGCATTTCGTTTTCGTGGAATGTCGCGGGGGAATGGGACGGGGGGTTGGCGTTTGGCGATTCGCGCCAGAGGATTATACCCGTTGCTGGGAATGATGCTTTAGGGGTTTGTAAGGTGCTTCGAAAGAGCACGAGAAAGAAGAAGAAGAAAACGATGCTGTACGATGCTCTTGATTGATAAATTTGCGAGTTTCTTAGTAGCTACTTTACACAATTTCGCGATCTGTTCTCGTCGAATTTCAAATATAAGATTGATAAGAATATGAGACGAGAGACTAACAAAATAACAGGAACCTTATGCTGCAGTAAACTTTTTGTAATTTAATTCAAATTTCGATTTTCTATGGAGTCTTAGTACCTCATTAATCAAGTTATAATTTTAACTAAACGATAATGATCTCGGAGCGCTCGTTGGTCCATCGAGGTAAGCAGCGTACAGCTGAAGAAGGTAACGACCATCATTTTGAGAATTTGCGTTAAAGTGAAACAGAGAGTCCCGGCAAAAAGAGAGGGAGAAAGGCGTTTGGAGTAGTACAGAGAGTGGCAGAGAAATAGGTACTCGGAATGCGCGGAAAAGAGGAGGGGGAGGAAGGGCGACAGAAAGCTCCAGGGAAGGAGGTGGGAGAGTCGCGCATATCCGATGCCGGGAGGGGGAGGGGGCAAGAGGGTGCGAGGGGGGTAGGGAGATAAGGCTAACACAGCGAGAGAATGAGAATGAAGGGAGAGACGTTTCCACTATTGATCATCGAGGCTCAGAGTGTAATGCTAATCATGCCCCCTCGCTCGTACCCGTTCCCCAACGCTCGCAGCCGCACCTACCCCGGCAACTCTACCTCACCCGACGCCCTCCCCCTCTTCCCACTCCCTCCCCCAACGTTGATTCTCTTACCACCCGTCTCTCACCCTTCCGCCGCCAACGTCCCTTCTGTGACACAGAGCCGGCAAGATATCGACTCTGACACCCATGCGACCTATAAGCAACCGGGCTTCACCCCCGTCATCTCTATATATCTCGTCGAAGAGTCTCATAGATCTGCGAGCGAAACCGGGAGGGGGGGAGGGCTTATTCCAGGGATATACAAAAGTTTTACTAATTGATCAGGTATTATTAATCGGCCACGTTTATTAAATGTATTATTATATTCCGTGCTAACATACTTAGAAAGATACATAAATGTTTTTATTAAAAACTGCCATATTAAAATTTTAAAAATATTTTTAAAAAATATAAAAAATTTCCAAAAATATACATGTATGTTAAATGATAAGTCAACGAAGAAATGTATTTCTGTTTTTATTTATTTTTATTTAGTATTACGGGAACGTAAGAGATAGATTGTTATTGAAACTCAAAAGAATTGCATTAAAGTTCCTTAAGTAAAAAATTGTAATGAATAAACCTTAAATCGAACTAACAAATATTTTGATTTATTATTAATTTCTCATTTTATTGTAAGAAACGGCTACTAATATCAATAGCAAAGCGGGTATATCAAATTAAATAAATTGAATTGCGAACGATTTTTAATCGCATATAGAGTGGGAGAGCGCTCGCGGAAACAAAAGGGGACGCAGTGCTGATACAATTAATTCCCGAAGCTCTTAAATTCCGCGCCGTTCACCGTAGATGCACGTCGGTGTGCGATCGCAACGTTCGTCGTACCGGTAACGTCAACATTTGCCGCCGGTCGAAGGACCAGCGGCGCGATTAATAATTTCGACCAGGCATCCGCCACGGCGAGAGCTGTCTCCGACCGCGCGGCGCAACAATATTTGCCGCTCTTGCAGCAACATTTTTCCGTGTGCCCGCTTTTATTTTCATCGGCAGTCGTCAGATCCTGCCTTCATAATGGAACGAGCCGTAAAGCACACGTCTCCGCCCACTCCGTTTCAACCCTTCACTCTTCCTCCCGTCCATGCGTTCGCGTCCACGCGGGATCAAATTATCCATTTGAATATGTATTGTTTGAACGGAGCATCGAGAAACTATTTTGGTCTGCGTGATCCAGAAATGGAAAGCGATGGTTGACACAGGCCATTATGGAAACGGTACTGCAGATTATACAGCTACATTTTTTCCCCTCTTCTTTTTTTTTAATCGCATCAGACCGTTTTTTGTATAAATAAACAGCAGAATATATGGCAATATATGAATCGTATAAAGTTGCATGACAAAGAGTGGCGTTTGAAGGTAAATCTATGATTAAATTATCACAAATCTGCATTAAATTGAAACGAGACATTAATTTAATTTTATTGCCAAATTATTCCAAAAATATTTAATAATAAAAACAAGTCAACGCAAGAAAAACCCGAACCCTCGAGCGAGTGAACTGCTCGAGTCGCAACTGATGAATACGCATGATATTAATAAGAAGTCATGATGGAGGAGAAATGAAGGCAATATAATAATTACATCAGCATATCGGTAAACAGGAGTCAGCAACCCTCCGCTCGCTGCCTCCAGTGATTCGTAACTGAGATAGACATAGACTGTAAACGCACGATGCAGAATTCTCGGCTCAATCGCTTCCTTCGGGACCTGGGATTGTGATAATAAAAAATAAAAGAGACAATTTAAATCCGTCCTCTACCGATGGTAGAATTTAATTAAATTTTAATTTGAAATTCATACAGACGTTATATATTATAGATGCGACGCAAAGTTTAACAAAGCTCTATAATTACAAAATCAATTGCTCTTCTTATCGATATCCTCTGTCTTCCGAATTTAATATCAGGCGACCCACTTCGCTAAATAAAAACAATCGTGCTACGATACTTCGCGGGTGACACGCATGCTGGCTTCGCGATATCTCGAGGGGTAACGATGGAGAGGAGCGCAGTATAAAGCCCCTAATTTCTCAGGGTAAAAGTTGCCAGCCGTAAGCATCTCCGCGAGGGGCGACGGGGTTGAGCCAGAGCCAGTATCAGGGTGAATGGAGAAAGACGCGGTAGTCAATCGACAGAAGAGTGGGAAGAGGGAGTTTATATTGGGAAAAAAAGGCGAGACTCGGGCAGCAACAGCAGCACCAGCCAGAGAGTGAAACGTTTAAACTTTTTATGAGTTGCTGCGTCGTCGCTCGAGCGAAGAAATTTCAATTTTGCCGCCCACCCTCGTGCCGCTTCTCGCGCCGCGGAGGAGCAGCCTTTCGACGGATCCCTTTTTCCTTCAGTCCCCTTCCCTCTTCCTCCACCAAGCGATACCGTCACTTGCTGAGAATTTTGGCACATCCGGCTGCGATATCCGCGCGGCTAATTTGCCTCGACATCACCTCGATTCCCGACGTTCTCCGGTCCCTCATTGACTCGCGTATTTGTTTAATGAGGTTCCAAGCTCTAATCGGAACGTAGAACTTTATAAATTTTTCCGAATAAGAAGGCTAGCTTTTATAATTGAGTAATGAAAATAAAATTAGAAGAAGAGAATCTAGCAATTTTTAATTTTACTTTACTCTTTTTTTTCTCATGTTAGAAAAAGCTACCTCCTTATATTTTTATGTTAAACAAATATTTTTTAATGTTTTTTTATATATTAATAATGATTTACATGCATTTTAGATTTTTAGAATCGCTTTCTGGCGGTTCGCAAGGTTTTAATAGATTACGTCGCGTCAAGCATTAAATATTTCGACATTTTATACTAGTAGAGTTGGACTATTCTTACGCGCGCATGATTTTATCATACATTAAATTACATGATTTTGAAATTATATTTTAGAATGAATATCTGTACCTGAACACCTGAAATATTATTGCACGCAATTTGACCTTATCGATCTCCCTTCAATTAATGTATTACACTCATTTTTAAGATCACAAAAAATAATTTGTCTTATTAAGTATTGCTGGCTAAATATTTCATGATTACATAACTTAATCTATATTTTTTCTGCAATTATTTAAATATGTTTTGGTCGCAAAAATTTTCAGTACATTATTATACTTTTGTGCATTATACACTCGAGTTATGCGGTCCACAAACTAGAGAACCGGCCGAAGGCAAGGAAGTCTCGTGATTCCCGTCATCTCATCCTCTCTGCCGGGTCATAAAAGTCCTGATGAAGACGTCAATGAATATTTATCCTTTCGTTCCGCTAAGGCTCCATCTTGCCTCAACCCTGCCGGTGGTCTGGCAGTGTTCCTTTCTTTTAAGACGAGACATTAAGCGGGGTCGATTGGCGAAGTTTCATCAGTATTTAATCCGACATCCTGATGCCACGTGAGTCCAAGATAATCACATGTCATGGAAACCCGCGCGATGAAGTATATTAAAAATTATTTAATTATAAATAGTATACGAATATAGTCTCATCCAAGTATCGGATAAAATAATTTATAATGATAAAAAGTTGCGTGGTGCATTGGAATTTTTTAAAGTATTTAAAATTTATGAGCGAATAAAGTTGATATAGAATGCATGCGTCTCATCACGTTATAATCGAATTAGCAGTATATTTCAAAGAATGTAATATATTTATCTGCGATTCTTTGCGCTTTAGTGGATGAAAATAAAAACAGCAAACGTCGTTAACAAACTCTATTAAGCCTCGTGTTTGGATACACGAATTAGCGATATGATGGCAAGAAGGAAAGAGTAGATATTCGCGAGGATGACCATCACGAGGGAGGCGTCGAGACGCTCTACGATGTAGAACGAGAAAAAGACGGAAGCGGCGAAAGGCAGCGGCCCAGACAAACGCGGAAAGGCAATGTCAGCATTGCGCAGATCCTCTCGCCGCCACCGCCTACCGCCTCTCCCCCCGTTTTAATATGTTGACGCTCCGTTGGATTGCGGATGGGGGAGGAGGGAGGGAGAAGACGGGGGACAGAATGACGAAAAAAAAGTTAGTAGGAAGAGAAGTGAAAAGGCAAAAAGAAAAATATCCCTTGGACAGGATCGCCGGTAAGGGGCGGTCGCGAGGTGTGGAGGCTGCAGTCAGGGGGTGGTGGCGGGCGCCCGCAGGGTTGGGCATCCCGGGGACGGCACAAACAGCAGCACCAGGCGAAAAGAAAGTTTGCCGTGTAACAACAAAAGACGTTTGTTATTGGCGCAGCATTTGAATTGTCTCTGTGTCGGCGGGCCTCCTTATTGGCCGAGCGTCGGCGACGCGACTCCTGCGCTGGTGGGGGGTTGCAAAGGGTGGTAGCCACCCCCACGGTTTGCCACCCACCCCCCACCGGCCTCACTTCTTGCCCCCTCCATCGGCGCCCCTACTTTGTCCTCGAGAGAGAGAACGGCTATACACGCGGCTAAGTGTACCGGCTATCTGGACTACGAAGCTACCCCCATACCGTACCTACCCGTCTCGATCGTCCTCCCCGGATAGCGGCTGGGCCCTGGGATGACCCTTTCCGAGTACCTACCTTACGTACGCGGACCAACCTCGTATCTGCTCGTAACGACGGGGGAGAAATACCTCGCAGAATGCAGGCGTGACTCTTATTTAATTTTGCTGCTTGAGCTACCAGCATCCGGCGAGTAGCGTTTGGAATTATGCTGGGGAATGCAAGAACGGTTTGGGGAGAAGGCTTTAATATCGCTGATAATTAACGAATGGCTGCGATATAGCTGTGTCTTTCATAAGAATTTTAATTGGTATAATTTTTACTTAAAAGTATAATGTTAATTGGATCAGTATAATAAATATAATTTTACACGATAAAAAGATAAAAAAGATAGTGCAAGAGCTAAAAGGAGATGTGTGTATATAGCTATTTCATAAACGATGTATTTTCTTGTCGAAAAATACAAAATACAAAGTTGGCGAATCGCGTTTCTATTTATTTGGCTAAACAAATTATTATTATTACATTATTACAGATCTTTGATTCATACGTTAATGAATATATGTCAAGAAGTGTACGGAAATAATAGATTGCAAAATGCATTCGCGCTTGCTATAGTCTAGACAGTGCAATGGGAATTCAACAGGGCGCAGATATCCTTCTCTCGTATCGATTCTTCGCTTCTTTCATATCCAACTTCGATCACCGACGCGGCATTATCTAGCTGCGCGATTCATGCGCACAATCTTACTCGACACAGTTTTATATTCGTACCTATCGCGCGCCACGACGTATATCAATGGATCGGTTCCGGAATGTTTTAGTAGACCTGTGCTGATACCTACCTAGATTATTGTTAGCAACATCTGCTCCTAACGATTATTCTTGGAATTATACTGCAAATTTATGACGCGGGTCGAAGCCCCGTTTTACGAGACGCTTTCGTATCGAAAACTTCGATCTCTCCGTGTAACTTATGACCCCACGGCTTAACTTATGGCGATCGCTCGGCTATAGCTGCTATTAATTAACGTAACGTCATTTCGCGATGTTCTTCTGTTTTTTTAACTGACTTCTTGATACAATCGATTTGATTTTTCGTCCAATAATATAATCAAATTAATTTAATTAATGTATAACATTATGTATAATAATCAAGTTTATCTAATAGCGATACATCTTATATTAAATGTAATTAATAAGAAAAATTTAGAAACAAATTTTTGATATCCCATAAACATTCAGTTAATCTTAATTATTTCTTTGTCTCGAGTGTAACACAACACTTATAATATCATTGCCAATCAATTGTGATATTACGCAAAAACATAATAATATATTAAAATTATTGATTAAAAAACAATATTTAAATAGAAAAACAATAGTCATAATTATTTACGTTTATTTTACTTGTATGCAACGATTAAATAGGGTGTTCATGTTTGATGATTCACCTTTTGAACTCTTGACCGAACGAACGGAATTTAGCTGGATCAAATGGCATAATCTGTTCGTGGTATCTGTATTAAGAGCCAATGAATGACATAAATCAGTATTTGTTGCCTATGGACAATGAGTAATCATTGACAGATAATATCAGACGTGTCCACTTGATATAATCGAATTAAATTCGAATTTGGTTACGTTATCATGGAGCACTACTATGATTAATCGATGAAAATTGTAATTTTAGATACCACATTTCATCTCACCGTTAAGGGTTATATTCGCTGATTAGACATGCTGCGATATTAATTATACCGTCACGCAGGTCGATAATAGAAATAAATTTCGCGATAAATGCGGGACGATGATAAAAATTTTCATGAAAGTAAATTGTGGTTGACTGATGTAAAAGCAGCAGTAAATGTCACTTTGTCTCATTTGTGCTTAGGATATATTGATATATTCATTTTGTAGTACGTGAAAAACACAAATTGAAACAGACCACTGCGTGTTCGAATTATATGTAAGAAAATATGGAAATGCGATGAATTTTTACATTAGAACGTTTCCAATATATATATTGTGTACTTTTCTATTGATTCTTTAATCAAATTATTTAATGAATTTTTATTTAATAAGAATAGGAAAAAGATAATAAAAGGAGTAATAAAAAGTAATCTTAAATTATAATGAGTTTGTAAAAAATAAAAGCTTTTTCTTACTTTAAATATGTATATGTACTAAATTTATTTTCTTTAATCTAATTCCAAGTTTGGTTTAATGGAACTTGAATATATAGATTAAAATGAAAGGTATATACTAAATAATTACAGTTTATCTAAAGAAATATTAAATATTAATATTAATAAGGACCAATGAAGAATAACGTTATCATTTTCTTAGTGAAAATTAATTCTATATATGTCAGAGATTGTTGAATTAAAATAAAGTATATAGTGTCTGGGAAACGTGCTGTACATATAAAAACAGATATATGCTGAAAGTTTTAGTCTCGATCGTTTGATCATAACGTGAAGTTCCTCGCCGATATTCATTGCAAAATAATCTACTTACGTTCTCCAAACGTCCTGAGAGATTTTTTTAAAGAAAATTACAGACGAGCTCTTTTGAAGCTGAATTGTGATACACAATAAGCAGCAAGCTTATATTTATCTTTGGTTATATTTGTCTAGATACATTTCTAAATATCACTATCTCGATAATTAGAGAGAGAGGGAGAGAGAGAGAGAGAGAGAGAGAGAGAGAGAGAGAGAGAGAGAGAGAGAGAGAGAGAGAGAGAGAGAGCAGCTAATATTTTTTTAAAGGTTAAAAATCATATGAAGGATCAGATTTGATCCTTAGAAGGATCTGATTATCACGCACATACGGAAGTTCTTATATACTTTCTAACGCAAAGATAATTCTTCCTTGGATAATGCCGTCAGTAGGCAGCCGAATGACGGAGTGTACGCGTGCACGAGCGTCCGTACCATCCTCTCCGTCGGCGCTCGCCCACCTGCATCGTTGGGAGAATGCGTCTAGAGCCACCCCAGGCTGCTGGCCCTCGCATCCCTCTCGAGAGAGGCGTGCGCCGCCTCCGATCCCCACTACAACGTCCGCCTCTATATCGTACCCCTCTCGCGCCCTTACCCCCTGTTACCGCCGCCGTCGCATAAAAGCGCTGGATGCGGGGTGAGATGCCCCTAAAAGCTTGCACCACGCGCGAGGTGGCGAGAGAGAAAGACGGATCGGGAAGCATGGGAAAAGACGAGATGGCAGAGGGAGAGAGACGCAGCGACAAAACGATGAGAAAGCAGCACCGAGACAACTAACGGCGCACGAAGCAACCACGATCGCTGGAGAGAGAGAAAGAGAAAGAAGAGCTTACAACTTGCCTCTCTCGGGTATCTCTGGAGGGGGGAAAGTCCCCCGCGCTTTCCCTACGGCTGCCCCTACTTTCCTTATCTCCCTACCTTCTCTCGCCCCGACGCCGGCACCCCCTCTCTCGGTTTCTCTCGCTCACGCTCTTTCTCTCGCTCCCCGTGTGTATGGTTAAATATTGCATTATTGTTTTAACGGCAGGGAGGAAAACAGCGCAGCCGGTCGTGCCCGCCCGCAGAGTTGCGCGCATCCGTGCCGCGTGTACACTCCTGTCGCGTCCTCGGCTGGCTGGCTTGTCTCGTCGAGTTGCGAAGTATTGCGGCATCGCATCGCGTAGCGTCGCGTCGCGTGCAAGCGAGTCATCTTCGTTATCCTTGCCGTCGCCGTCGATGAACGCGCGCCAAAGCCCGTAGTCGTTCACCCCTTATCTATCGTCCATCCCTTTCGTCCCTACAGCCCAAAGACGTCCCCTCGTTTCCCGAATACAACAACATCCGATGATCCGGTCAGCATTCCGCGACACGTATCGCGTGTCTGTCCCTTCCTCCCTCCGCTTTGCATCCCCGCCATCGGCCGTATCGCGGCGACCACCCCTATACCGCCGAGAATGACTGCGGAACCACGTCGCGACCCAGTTGTGTTTCGCGTGCTTTCGCGCGTCCGCTGTTTAGCGGACGAGCCTCCGCTCGGGACGGATTGCAGCAGCAGCAGTGGCAACAGCAGCAGCAGCAGGAGCAGCAGAAGCAGCAGCAGCTACCGCTAGAGATTCGCGCACACCCTCCACCCCCCGCAACGTACAAATCTACCCAACCCGCGGCCACAACCACCGCCTTATCCCGCGCTTTCTCCGCCAGCTAGTCGACGTAGCTGCGCAAGGCCATTCTCGGGGGTGCCACCCCCCGGCTTCTTCCCCTCCCGCTCCTCCACCTCTCTCCTTTTGTACACCAATCCCTTCCCTCTCTCTTTTTCCTGTGTGTATGCACCTTCTCTTTCTCATTCTTGCTCTCTTTCTATCTTTCTCTCTCTCTCTCTTTTTCTCTCTCTCTTTCTATATCTCTCCCTTTTTCTCTCTGTCACCGTATACCCCGCGCGTTTACCACCCCTACACCCCTGTACCCGGCATCTCAACAACAAGTACTCGCTACCCGGTAGCATCCGACACAACACAGCAAGTCGCCCTACCACCGCCTTCGAGGCCACCCTCGGAGGCCTGCCTGGGGTGCCTCGCAGCGTCGTGGCAAACACGGTATCGCCTACTGAGCGTGGATGTCTCGAGACAACCGGCAGATATACCGCGGAACACTGCCAGCACCTTCTGACACCTTTGGGGTATGTTTCTCCCTCTCTCTCTTTCTCTCTCTCTCTCTCTCTCTCTCTCTCTCTCTCTCTCTCTCTCTCTCTCTCTCTCTCTCTCTCTCTCTCTCTCTCTCTCTCTCCCTTGTGGGCATACACGGACACATCGAGCACGTGTGTCCGTGTGTTCGGACTGTCTCTCTCTCTCTCGCTCTCTCTTTCCCCCGCACGCTCGCGCTTGCTCTCTCAATTGCCTCCAGTATGTCCATCTCTTTCCTACGCTCAGGTTCGTTTTGAGACGACCTGTCGATCTGCTTCTCTCTGTCTAACGGTTTGCCAAGATCGCGCAACGATCGTCCTCCCCCGAGCGTGTTGTGAACACACGAGAAAGGGAAAGAGAGATAGAGAAAGAGAACGAACTTTTCACTGTCAGTGAATGGAGTGGATACTTTTTATGTATCGAATGTCGCGCATGAATTCCAAGCTCCGTGGGGACGACACATGTTACGAGATCGGTGGTTGGAGCCATCGGTGATTGATCAGTGCGTACGTTCACAGATGTGCGGACATCCACTTGCTTTGGCGATCTCGTCGCTGATGCCGCTGGATACAATAATTGTCAGGTGCGACACAAGTGATTTAGTTACAGTGGTTCAAGTGTTCTTCAAGATGCGAGAAGTGACAGTTTAACAATGTGCATTTATCGAGCAAAATTGATTTTTTTTAAATTAAATTATAACATCGATAATATTATTACACGCAAGATGCTAATATAATAATGATGATATTTAAATATAAATTTAGTACTGTAAACACATCGTAAATCGATTGGATTGAAACATGACATAATTGTTTAATAGAAAATTTGCAATCTTGTGTGTCGTGATGCTGTTGACGAGTACGACTAGCTGCGGAATTTAATCAATTAATTTTTACATTTGCACAAAAAATGCACAAGAGACGTATTTCGTGTTGAAGTGAAACGTGTTTGGCATCAATAGGTACATTGGTATTTATTCGTTCGAGGTATTTCGACACGAGATATAAATTTACGGGAGTATAAACTACAAATCAAGATAAACATCGCGCTTAAGCGTCGTAATAAATGTGTAACAATATCAGTGAAAAAAAACGTTTCCGATGACATCAGTCCGACGCGCAACCACGTCGGCTTAAAGTCGCGAGTGTTATCAGGACGTCGTGTCAATTTGTAGCAACAGCGAGCGAGGCAATCAAACAGGTGTGTAAGCGTAAACTCCGCCGAAATGCAGCGATCGATACGCGATGGCCACTTACAGACTTCAAAATTCTTGACAAAGCGTTTAAAACACAAGCGGCTTAATCTCACGATGGCGACACGATGTAAAGTAAGCAACCGATAATGCTCGCTTTGCGAATTTTAAACACGACGTGACTTAATGAGCAATATTTGTAATCGCAACCGCCCTTTGCGACTTGTTGCCGTTTTTTGTAGCGTCTCGGGATGTTACTATTCTTATAACACGGAGAAGTATACGTCAATCGTAATGCGTTTTTTAAATGTTGTATATACTCGATAATGTGTTCGAAAAAGTGTTTTAGTTGTAATATTTCCCTTTTTTTGAATTCGAAAAAATGTTATTTCAGTTTCTGGCATTTTTATTTTTAGAAATTAATTTATTTGTTATCTACTTTGTAACGAGACATCATTTAGATAGGCGCGTTCCTATCCTTATCTGACAGATGTGACCAGATATAACAAGTAGAAAATATTCTAATAATTATCGCGAGGTACGAGTTACGACTGACGCCGAATTTAACATTAATGTGTCAAATTACATATTTGTGCCCATGTACGAGCCGTGGTTCGTTATTATTTCATAAAAAGCGCCGTCAATTATGTCAGCAACCCGATGCCATTATTTCCAACGCGAAAAATTAATTTCCTCTAAGTGCATCCATTTAATCGACGAAAGTATTGTTCCGCTTTATCTTGTTTCACGTTCGCGAAGCCGCGTGTACACGCTGACAAAGGGGGAACGCAGTGTTTACGCTTTATCGTCGGCCAAGCTGTTTTCTTTATCGATCGCGATTGTTATCAGGTCATCTTGCAAGCCATCGCTTGCAATTGCATCTACTGAAACGCTGAATGCGCCTATTCCATAAAAGTTTTTCAAGTCGGTAAGAAACATCACGTACAAAGAGCTTTCTAAATGACGTACATTTTCCATGCTCTGAACAATGTCATTGAACGAAATAAGAGAGAGTTTAACCAAGTCAGACGAGATATTTTTTTCACGATTATATGACTATTTTAATTTTTGTACCGTTTTTTTAGCATCAACTATTGCTAATTTTTCGAAATCTTAATAATGATTGATATGACATACTGGATTTATGAAAATGAATTGAAGTTATCTCGGGAACGAAATAAAATTGCGATAAATCTGATATGAATAACAGTACAATTTGAAAGAAAAGTGTAATAAGATATTAAAAGATATTAAAAATATTCAAATTGAAGAATTGTCATTAAGTGGAAATATGCGAATCAGCCAGATTTTTAAAGATGATGATCGAGTAGAGCTAGTGAAACGTAATATCGGTGTCATAAGCGCAAAGGATCGTCGAATAATAATAAATCAGAGAAGTTATCAACATCTGTCTCTCTTCGTCATCATTCTTCTTTGTAGCAAGTAAGCGTACGATGACTGATATATGTTCCGTTCTCATATAACTTGGCACAAATCTACCAGGTCTAGACCCATGAATAAAAAATGAGAGGTGTGGAGTGGAGAGCGTGCTATTCTCTTTTGACGTGTTGTGAACAGCTGCTGAAATCGTTTCGGATCAATTTTTTGCGTTCATACGTGGCCATCGAGATTGCAGGCGATCGGCTATTAACGGCAGTTGCATTTCGTAGAAAATACATATTTGAAATTCCAGCGAGCAATACAAACTGTTACGTGATACGATATAAAATACAACTCTAGAATTTGACCTCTCGCATTCTATGCCAATCATGCGCGCGTGTATGTGCGCGCGTTCATAGCTAAAAATAAATTGCATTCTATGAAATGTTCTGTCACCGTTTTCAATAATGAAGTAATAATAATCACTCAATAATTCTGACCAATAATATTACCTCAATAATGCTAATCGTAAGATTCGTATTATTATTATAATCGACGTCGTTATTATCACCGCACTGAAAATAAAACTCTTACGAGTGAATTATAAACAGAAATACGTATTTTTATATTACCATTGTGTTATTGCATTATTTATGACTGTTTATTAAAACTGATAAAAAAATTTATCAATTCGCGAATACCTACTATATCTTATTTTCATTTTTCAACGACTTTCCGTTTGTACTCGAACTCTTAAATGTTTCACATTTAATGCAAAAATTTAAGCAAAAAAATTGCTAATTGAATTGAATGTATTCAATTTTTTGTAAGTTAACATCCATATAGACGTAAGTTAATTTCTTTATTGATGGATTATACTTTTAAATTCAATTGCTTATATTTTAAATATATTAATGAGATGTACGAATGCAACTATTGATGCCAATCGGTAGCTTAATGTGTTAATAAAATCCTAGATTATTACAAAAATAAGCATTACTCTACGAACTGTATCCATTAGAAAGATTTGCCTTCGTTGCTGACACGAGATACGTGGGGAAATACGTGTTGTCGTGTCGAGCGCGTGGCACGCACTGGGAATAGTCGCACGCATCGTTGTGTCGGGTAGTGTAGTGTATCGTCGGGCGCCGACGCTTCATCCCCTTTCACTCCACCCCATGCTCTCACCCACAGCTCGTCCTATCCCTCCCCGAAACCGCGAAACCTCGAAACTCCACGCTCGAAAAGCTGTAAGCTGCTACCTGCTCGACAGTCGCGTGGCTACCGCGCCACCGTGCGCACGAAAGCATCGCGAAACATCAGCCGTTGGGAAAACCGCAAGAGAAAAAGAGAGAGAAAGAGAGAGAGAGACGAATATTTTCTTTCCCACAAAAACACCGCGCAAAACGCATCATTTTGCGACCGCGATCTCTGCAGCTGCGAACCGCGGAATGCCGATCGCACGCATGCCACTCTGTTTCTTATGCAACCAACGATTAGGTCATGCCAAAATGTAATTGATTATCAGTTACTCGCAATATCTTTGCGTTTTCTTTAATTATTATACGTATTTTGTATTTATGGATTAAAAAATTTTTTTTGTCTTAATTAAGTTTTAGAATATACACAAACTATTTTTCTGTTATGAATTGCAAGTTGATAATGAGATGAAAGATATTTTAAATGCCAAGAGAATATGCAAAGCGAGACGTAAAATAAAAAAAGAAAATATAGAGAGTTTGAGACTGAAAAGATCTCTATTTGAATTTAATTATTTATATTTTGCAATGTTAAAAAAACATATTGAAAACAGTCTATTACTTAATATTATAAAGCCATAGAGATCTTCTTTTGTAATAAAAATGCATGATATAAATTTGGTATACTTCCGCTGTCTACTGTCTTATATCTTCCGTCAACGGGCGAGTTGTCAAAAAATCTTCGTGAAAATAGAAACGCGAAGAAACAATTCCACCTCAATTTTCATTAGTTACATATTTCACTTTGCATATATTATAAAGCATCGTGGACAGCAATCGCGCATTTATTCGACATTGATATGACGTATGAATATTAAAACATAAAGTATCGCCTCTAAATTTTCATCGACGTGGAAACTGCCGTTTCTGAATAATGTACGGTCCTATTAAAATCTAATTGCATTACAGTTCGCTGTACGGTGCGTCATTTTGGTACAAACTTGGATTATCAAACCGACTAAAATTCTATATGACACACGTGTCTCAATTACTTCGTTATTAATTTAAGCATTAATGCTTCGATTTTAATTTATATTTAGAGAATGCTACCGCGCTTGCGCGTTTCGAGGAAGACATTCCACGGAAAACTAATATTAGCGTAATAGTATAAATTTTTATATTTGCTGCTGCACACAAATTTTACGTACTTTGCATTTTTTTTGCGAACGACCGCCAATGCTGGGTCGTTCCGTAAATTTTTTCTATAAAATTGAAAACGAGAAGTGCATAATATAAAAGTATTATAAATCTCATACAAACCCCGTTATCTTCCGCGGGCAATGGAAAATATGCGGCCACTCGCGTAAACCGTATACCTTTTGGAATTGTTCGTGAAATATTACTACATCGAGCCGAGCATGTGGAATTTACACAAGCAAATTACACTTCGGGTATATGAAAGCGGTAATTATAAATCGGCTACTGAAAGGAGGAAATTTATGGGAAGGGTTACGACGGGCTTGAGGGCTGAGAAAACGCCGAATGGCGAAACGGCTGCGCGATCACAAAGTGGCTAGGAATATCATAATTGTAAATTAACAAGTTATACGGCCTACGTTAAAGGACACCGCGTGGACGGCGCGTTGCGCGCAATAGGAAAGAATATAATTAAAAATCTGCCGGCGCTCATATTGTGGGAGCACGAGACGCGCGAGGGTGCATCGAATATTATTATCCTCGGTAGGGAGGCTATCAACATTTTATCGTGGCTCGGTCGCAACGGAGAGAATTCAGTCTTCAGTGCTGTTTTTAATTTTATACGCGTGAATTATTGTATCGCATAAATTTTATTTATGCGTCACGTAATTATGCATTTGAACTCTGCACGTCTTTGTTTACACGCTGCAAGCGCCAGGCATTATTTTCTGGCGTATCCTCTCGCATTGCTTCGCAGTGTTCTGCACGCTTTTGCGAGAGACATCCGGCTAAAAAAAAAAAAAGATATCGCGAGGCGCGCGATCGCACATCGATTCTCGAGATCTATATATCGTCGTCTAAATCCACGAAGGATTTCGTCTGACGGCCGGCTGCTACTGTCACTTCTCCCGCTCGCGCCGTGTGTCTCTCGCAAGCTATTTGTTTCGGCGCATCGTGTATTGACTCTGCTGAGCGGCGACGGTAGGCGTCGCGGGCGATAATATATCGACAGCCGCGGGTGATATATGCTCCGACGGAGTGAGCGGCTGCCGGGCCGCACAGAAGAAAGACTCGTCTCATAAAGTATAGGGCGATTTGTCACGGCAGTTTGTGATGCGACCGGGAGAGAATAATCCTCTGGATATCATCTACGCGCACGACTACCCCACCTCGGGGCCACGGTGAGTCTCTCCCTTGCGAAGCTTCTCGTTCCCCTCTTCCGTTCTCTCTCTCTCTCTCTCTTTCTCTCTCTCTCTCTCTGAGAGCGGATTACGTCCGACTCGCGTTCTTCGTTAGGAACGCGCGTTTGCCCACACTCTCCCCCGCGCATCGCGATTAATCGTACCTGATGCCATTTTCGAAATCGGCACGATGCACTTCGGAAAAACGATCCGCCTGATACGATCGGTTTCTTGCGCCTTGATAAATATCGCTGTGACTATCTTGGAATCCGCGATGCACGGGATTTTAAACGGCGGATCTGTGAATAATGTCAGTTAAATGCAAGTTTCAATTGGGCATAGCGTGATGAAAACGTTCCACAAGAAGCGACGATTCTTCCAGCGTAAGAAGAAACTTGAGCAATTATTTAATATATATAGGCAAGAGTAATTAATTTTTTTGACACGTTTGCGAAAAGAAGTACTTGTATCCTTGCAAACGACTCATTTACGCATTACAAATTGCTGGTAAAAGCAGATAAAGTCATAAGACAGGATATATATTATTTGGGAAAACCTGGAAAATCTGAAATTTTTAAGGAATTTATTCTTTATTCCTTAAAAATAATGGATTTTTACGGGATTTTGATTAGGAGGAGGGATGCTTAGAAGAATCTCTGGAACTTAACTTTTGAATTTAAATTTCATCTCTTTTTTAAACAAAATTATTTTTGTGATCTTTTCTTGATAATGCAAAATTAATTGCAAAATAAATTTGCATAACATGTCTATCTACATTCTTACGTAACTCGCAAATTTTTATTCAAAAAATTATTGACAGTACTTTTAATGAGCTGATTACGTGTATTGTAAACAGATCATTATATGTCATATTGAGTTTATATTAATTCTTTTTAATACGTTTTTAGTATTAATATTAACTTTTTTCAAAATTTTATTTTTAATGTATAAAACTTAAATGATATTTGATTGTAATTGTATTACATTTAAGAATATATAAAAAGATCTGCGTTAGAAAATTTTCTAATCTTACCTGAGGAACTTCGAATAGAATTCTGGATAATTCTCAGAAAATTCTTGTATAAAATTTCAGTAAATACCCTGCAAAAGGATCTTCATGTATAACGGTCGCGTAAGAATAAAGATAATCTTTGATCTGCATACGTAGACGCTCGTACACTGGGAACACACTTAATTAGAAAAGCTATTTCTCCGCGGCTTCTCCGCACCAGGAGATGAATACGTCTCGAAGTTCGAGTATCGGGTAGCCTCCATTCGAAGGACTTGTGAAATTCTCGGCGATGACTCGCTACAATCGCCGCGGCAGCACTTCGTGGGCATCGCGTGACGTTCCTCTTCCCGTTAAAATCGCTCGTACAAGCGTGCACACATGTACAGCCGGACGTATGAACGCGTTTCCAAGTTCTAATCGCGCTTTTCTCTTTGTCGGGACTGCCACGAGTATGTGTCGGCGCGCGTGGAGTCGCGGGGATGCGGGATACGGGGTAGAAGAGCAGCAGGAAAAGTCTTTAAAAGGGCTCTAGGAGTGTAGGTAGGGCTGACTGGGAGATAGGTGAATGAGTACGTGAGTACATATTTGTTTAGTTAGAAGCACTCGCTCCCTCCATCTCCCGTTGATCCTCTCTCCCTCTCCCTCTCTCTCTCTCTCTCTCTCTCTCTCTCTCTCTCTCTCTCTCTCTCTCTCTCTCTCTCTGTCTGTCTCTCTCATTTTCTATCTTTCATTCGCTTTCTGTCGTTCTTTATGTCTCTCTCTCTCTCTCTTTCCCCCTTTCCGTTTCCCAGTTCGCATCTTGCACATTTGTCTTTATTCTTCTTCCTCTTTTTGCCTGTTTTCGCTGTAGTTTCATGTTTTCCCCGATTCTCGTCGGCGAATTGGATGAATGGATAAATGAAGAAGCGGCTGGAAGCAAGAAGGGAATTATTTCCATTCGCGCGTCTCTTCTTCGCGGTGCGGTGTCCTGTGAGTAGAGAATTTAATTGATCCGTCGCGGTAATGGGTTTAATGTGCGAGATTCATATTAGAAGCAAGACTTCAATGGTGGAATGTAATTTGCAAAGGCAAATTCATGGAACATTAGAGAGGAAAAGTCGATATTTATATAACTCAAGGCTTTATTTATTAAAAAATATAAATTGAACGTTAAGTTACATACTATATAAAGATATTAATACTCATTCTTATCATTGTACATATTTATTTCGAGGAATTCAATTTATTTTTTTACTTGAATTCTACTATTTTAATATAATCTATATATTTATAAATATAATAAAACAAAACTTTATTCGTGATTTAATTACATTGATAAAAATGCGTTTTGTATTTCACATTAAAAATTTAGAAAAAATAATTCCATAATAATTTATCCGATATATGAACCATAAAGATAATGCAATATTACACAGCATATAAAAAATATATAACTAATTTGCAAAACAGATTGCAAAATTTACTGGTCCTTAACGCGCAGAAAGTATTATCGTCAGAATATGCGGCATTCGGAAACCGTACGGTTTTCTTTCCACATACATCGGATGCCATATACAGTTTTGTGCCACACTCACACGCATGCTGCAAGCGTCAAAGAGTACAAGAGAAGTAGCTCACGATATTTTGCGGACTCCTGATGGATTCGAATGACCGGAGAATTTTCGAGCAGAACGTCGCACACGTGTGCTGGCGAGACGAGGCTGGAGGAGGGGTGGCATACAAACGACAAACGGAGGTCCACACGAGCCCATATGTGTGTGCCTTGAGCGTAGTAGAGTACGGGGGAGGATCAGGAGGTAGGAGAGATGTAGGAGGGTGCGTCGTATATCGATACTCGCACGGTCGAGTGTTTGCAGCGATATTTGGTCCATTTCCATTTGGCGCACGTGGCGCGTTTACGGTTCACACCTCTTACCGTCTCACCCTCGTCGGCCACCCCCAAATTCCGCCCCCGCGCTCGCCTGTGCCACCCCCGCGTAATGGACACGCAAGGTGTCGGCGACTATGCAAACGAAGCCTCTCGACCTTATGGGTGGAGGTTTATGGGTGGGCCGAAGGGAAACGTAATTGTCCAATAAACGTTTTTCTTGCCAATTTTCAGCCGCGCTTTTGTCGTTAATTCCGATACCTCTCTGATGTTTCGTACGAAACATTTTTTTTAAGTGAAAGAAATCAAAAAGTTGATTTGAATATACATATCTTTAGAAAATAAAAATACTTGTAGAATTGATAAGAAAACTTCTGAAAAATTACAGTAAAATTTTAAAGAAATTTTGTTTCTAATGTTTTCAACTTACAATTAGTATAATTTTGAAAATATAATTAAATAACGTTTAATTTTATACATACTATTTGAATATTTAATATTATTTATTTAAAAATGTACTCAAATTTGTTAAATAGTTTTTTGAATATTTTTAAATCACTGATATTATCAAATTGTTTGTGTGACTAAAGAATTAAATCTATAAAAATGTTTTTCTATATTTTTTCCATCTATTATCGTTTATATATCGTGAAACGAAGGAAAACGAAAAGACGAAAGAAATACGAAGATAGTGGGCCGAATATCGTATTGATTCGGCCCGCGCGCGTAAACGTAGATGTGTATGTCGGGTGTCCAGTATGAAAAAAAATTTAATATATCCAAATATATCACAAGCAGCAGCAGGCGACGATCGGCCATTCAGAAGTCCATAATTTGATATGCAGCGAAATCGGGTGAGAAAGCAGCGATGGGGTGGAAATGGTTTTTAGGGTGAGCACCAAGGTGAGGAAGTATAGAACACGGGGGCAAAGGGGCTGCAGTTACTGATGGGATGTCCCGAACAGATGTGGGCATTATTCATTACGATTGACCAACGGGCTTCCTTTATGCCTCCTCGTCTTCGAATAAAAGGAAGGCGCTACCTTTCGAATCCGTAGCATCTATCGTATACATCGCGATCTTTAGTCTAATTGAACACCTTGCTTTATTACAAAGTATACCATAGCCTTTGAGAGTATTTATAAGAGCAAATGAGATTACCGATGTAGATTGATAATAGTTTTTACATTGAATTAAGTTAGATAATTGAGATATTCTTACAATTTATGTCAAGCTCTAATCTCTCTTCAAATTGTAATTTAATCAATTTAAGTTATAACATTATTTATACGCTTTTATAAATACAAATGATTTATATATCATGTCTATAATCTTCTATAAAAATTGCGATCTCTTTTCTCATGCGTGTCCCCTCGTTGTTCCTCGACATAGCAATGTCCACTAAAAGGTTGCCATTCTTTGTCGCTCACCCCTTTGACTTTATAGCTTAAACAAAACTTTCCTATATTACGAGTCCGTGAAATATTGAATACGCCAGCGAAAGGGGGGTGCTTCTCGAGTATGCGAAGGAGGGGATGAAAGGCGACGCGCACGCGGGGGTGGCTCTACATGGTCGACGAACGGGTGAAAGGGCAGTGGGTGTCCAAGGGGGTGGATCCGGTCACTTGCCTGCCATTAAGGGAGTCGCGCGCTGCCGCTGGCAAACCCAATTTGTTATCGACTTATTGGCCAAATTACTTACTATTACCGCAGATTTATTTCGCATATTAGTCCCCGACTACGCCCACTCGTTACGTCTCCATTAATTACTGTTACTGCCGGACCTGTACGTCCGTACGCATTTTGAGAAACGCGAGGGAGTATACGGGCTAAGCCGTTTGAAAGATTCCTCACAATTATACATCGTTCTCTCGTCCATGCGTCCTCAGTAATTCTCACACTAGCCAGTACTGTCTAATACTACAAGTTAGTTACTCCTTATCTATAGTACGTGTACTTGGTTGCACTTTATTCTTTTATAATTAATTATTCATGAAACACATAATATCTCTTTTAAATATATTATATATTGCGTCTTAGTGTGTTAATGCACATTGATATCCAAAAACTGTTGCGAAATTTATTATTTTTGTCACGTTATCCGTGAGATTTGTGCAGTGGTAACGGATCGCCGCTTGCGCGTTTCTTTGCTAAGGCAAAATCGAATACTTTGACCTACTCGAGGCCGCCGACGAGATTCCGATCGGCGAGATTTCCAAGCGACCCTTATGTTTGCAAATTCCCCGATAACTCGCGGAGTCGTTCACAACTGGGATTATGATTCCCACAGAAACTAAAGTACTTTGGAAGGAGCCGATGTAACGTCCTGGAAATTCCACCGAGAGGCGCTCTTTACACACGAGCTCGCCCTCTCACAGGCTGAACATACAATCAACACACGAGTTTACCTTGAGTATTTTTCAAAGGAAGACACCGCCGCGTCGACTCTCTCAATATCGACACACCGCGCCGCCGCTGGCGGGGGAGGCGGGCGGTTATTCTGTAAACAATACACACGGCGACATTAACGGCTCACCAAACAAACATCCGTCTATGCTTTCTTATCGTTGAAACGCGCGGCGGGCCCATCCGCCTTCTTTAAAATGTAATTGCAACTTATCCATGTAAAAGTTGGTGAGAAAAGTTAGTCCTCATGTCTGATGTGCAATTAGAAATTCCCGTCACTAGACATACGTAATTTGGGAAAATAAATTATGTGTGGAAATATTTTTTATGTGATTATACTTCACGGTAATTTAGAACTGAAATTGTAAGATGCACATTCATAATTGCAATAACCGCAGATTTATTTTTTATAAAATTGTGCAGCATAAACATTGCATTTGTGCTCCATGGACATAGGGAATGTTTATAAGTTTAATTACGCGGCGCTTCTTAGCCCGTTATCGAAAGGGTTGACACAGGGCGGAGTCCGTTACGGCCGGAGGATAAACTCAAGTCGCCGGGAGGAGACGATAAAATGCGCCACGTGTTACCGGGCACTTGATATTCATGCACGTTCGTCCGTAGCACGTCGAACCTCAACTAACGGGTACCCGGCAATCTAATAAAGATAAAAAATAACATCGACTTCTGCTGGAATCCTCCTTCGAATCCTCTGTCGAGCGATTCACACGGTCCGAGCCGCCGGTCCCCCGCGTGTTATATTGAAAAATATATCTTCTGCCATGCTGACCCTATCCGTAGGTTGCATATAAACGGCCGCCTTATAGAATCTATGAACAACTTAGGAGGAATATTAGAGCTTTCGTATATTTGCTTTTCTCCCTCTCGCAATTACTTTGACTCCCGAAGATCTATTTAATTTGAAAAAATGTTGCTTGATTCACCATGTTTTTGTTGTTGTAACTCTAATTTACTCCTGCTTACCAGTCATCCGAATCTGTTGGAGTTAATTATATATTTTAATTATATAATTTATCGTCAATTATCTATGTAATAAATCTTGAATTACTGTTGTTAAAGTTAACTTAATATTCAATCTTTTTTACAAACTTTGATTTTTTCAAATTAATTAGTAATAATAATAAAAATAATAAAATAAGACTTAAGTGTTTAGTATGATTTATGCAAATCGCGCTTGAAAAAAAAAAAGTATGGAGTTAAGAATTTATGTACCTCGCAACGTGCGCTCCGTCCATCGAGACAAAGCTTTGAGACACTTGCTAAGTAGTTCGGGTCACGTGCAGGATCGATTCGATAACGGCCTAAATATTTTTACTTAAGCACCCTGTTGGGACCAACGGTCGTTCGGGTACCTCCATTCATGTCTTCATCATTTTCTGTCCCGTTAGAAACAAAGTCCACTCTAACTCACCTTCGCTTCGGTGATAAAGTATCCGGTCGTGGAGTCAAATATCGATTGTAAACGAGTGAGACGTGTATACCTACTTTAAGCAGAAACTTCAGAAATTTCAAAAACTTCAGGTACTTGAGAAACTTGTGATTAAAAGCTTTTTCTCTGTGTTCCTTATAATATTTGCACATAACACACGTCTGCGTTTCACAAAATAAAAGCGTAAATAAAACTGTAATAATTATTTCAATATTACAATTATTTTCTAATTCTGAAAACAATGTGACAAATATTTTCTGTTACCGTATAATTGTTAATCATATGTAAAATTAAACCTTAGTTCTGCTATCAACCCCCTTAACATAAAGTATGCTTAAGAAGTGTCGAATGTATTGCTTTAAAAATTGTACCTGTACTTTGCACAATGAAAATTTGTAATAGACACATGCTGTTAGAATTTGAAATTGAAGCATTCAAAGGAAAGTGTATTTAAAATATTATAAATATTATAAAAAATTTTAAACTAACAAAGTTGAATATTTAATATATTTACAAAAATGTTTACACCGAGCGGCATTCTTTAAATTATGTAACTCGCAGTTTCTTTATTAGTTATTTATCTCTCTCTTGCTTTCGTTCTCTCTATATTACGCAATTGTTTATCTAGACAAAACTGCGATAGTACATGCAAACACATAACGCGCCCTGCTTGTATAAATCGAAACACATGGTTGTACTTTTTACGCAATATGAACGTTTCGATAAAGATCTTGCGCGTTCTGTTTGTTTGAGTTGGGAAGTCTTTATTGATTTCTACAGCAAATGCTATTTTTTGGATAGAAATTTGTTTATGCTCGAATAAATTGAATAATTATATATGTCTTTTATGTATTATATCAAATTATGTATTTTATTCAATTTTGTTAAGTTACACGATAATACAAAATTTTCAACTTTTTACTTATGTAGAAATAAATTATATTTAATATTAGAAATTAATTTAATCATATAATCAAATATATTGATATGTAACACGAATTTCCTTTGTTTCCAGGTGAGCCTCGAAAATTTTTAAATCGTTTCAACCTTTCTACTTTTTCGGACATGTAGGTAAGCGAATGCAATTGAAAGTTTAAAGTATTAACTTCGGCATGCCGTCGTAATTATGATTAAATTTTTTGCGCAATTTAAAATAAATACTCCGAAATCTACTCGTATGATTCTTATTATGCTTTTACTGCAATTTCACGTATAGTTATAAAAGTCACGGATACATTTACGCACGGTAAAATATTTTGACAGAAGAATGAAATTCGAGATTGCTAATAAATTACCAATCGATCGAACCTCGTTGAGGTATTCCGCGATCGTTCCCTGTATCTGCGCATTGTTTATCGCACACGCAGGAGCACTCGAAAATCATATTCAAGTTAAAGGGATGATGCCGCTCGAAACACATTCGAGGGTGCTCGAGAAAACAGAATACGAGAGGGTTGGCGGTGAGAATCCCGCTACAAGCGGAATAATGTTTATAACGTGCCGTTTCGACGGAATTCGAAATTTGTTTCTTTATCGACTATAATTTTCCGGAATCTACACACGAATAGATTCCGCGGACCGTGCGTGGAGGTAGAACAAGGGGGATGCGAGTAGTTTCGGCTCTCCGCCGTATCGCTCTTCCTTCATTTTCATCCGCTTGTATTGAAAAGCGCTACGATTCGACGCGTCATCCCCATACTATTTCCCATCATTCCACGGCTCCGCAACTCTAAAATTTTATCCTTTCCGCTTTCGAGGGTGAAGTATTGCCCCGAAGTGCCTTGGTAAATGTTCGGAAAATGACTCTGCGATTTCACATTTTTTTTCGTGTCGTAGAGCGGATATATTATGTATGGAGAAGAGCATTAAATTTTTTCATAGGGTCGCGTGTATTTTAAATTCTGACTTTCCACGGAAAAATCTTGATCTTCTCTCGGTAAAGATATTTTTACATTAATATGTCAATTTCTACTGACGAAAACATTCTAATAATACGTAATTTCTCTCTCTAACACATTTTTAATGACTCAATGATAAGTGTTTAATTTTTTAGATAATGTTCGATAATAATACTTTTTTAAATGCTCTCTTTCTCTTTCTCTCTAACAAGTTTAAAGTGCATTTTCTAAATTTTCTAAATTTATTTTTGTTCGACGTATCTTTTATCTGAGGAAATTGAAATAAATTCAATAGAAATATTTATTTCAAGAATATTTCTATTAAAAATACTAGTTGTGAAATAAGTATTTTGTGTAATAAATATAAAATGAAGCAAATACTACTTTACAATTATATATCTATTTACTTGGAATAAAATATTCATTTTACATTTTGCTGTCATGAATAAATAAGTCTTCTCTATTTTCTGTTTCAATTATCTTCCCCGCGAATAATACTAAATAACACTGACCTTTCATCTTTTTCAATATCTATGAGTACAAACACTTTCGCGACAAATGATAAAAAATGCTTTATAAAAATGCTTACATTTAATGCTAGGTCAAAGACGGATTTCGATGCCTTGCGTCGCCGTAGCGCATAAACTTTTCATCGGTGCATCGCAGATAGCATATAAAGATATGGGTACGAACAACGGAATGATAAGACGTTAAAATGCATCACGTTCCCCGCCGCTCCTCTCGCCGCGATAGCGCGTAGCGGAGAGGGTGTCGCGTGAAATAAGAGACATACACGCGAGCGCATTATGCGAAAAATATGGTAATAATATTGCCGAGGCCAAGCAAAACAGCCCCCTGCATATGAAATACGCGGGATCTCCTGCTCCTCTGCAGCACCGTCTCCTTCTTATTCATCTCGCCTCGCTCCACCCGCGCGGCCGCGTTTCGCGCGCGCGTTTACTCCTTTTCTCTTTTTAAAGCACCTCATCTGCCGCGATCTCGAGAGCACACCCCCCCGATCCGGGCGACGCCGACGACTGAATACAAATGCGGTTTTCGGGAGCGGGAACGGCGCAACGCAATTCTCGGCGAATTAGCGACGCAAAACAGGAGAGGAGAGGAGAGACCGCCGCTGTCACCTCTTCCTCCTCTTTCTCCTCTACCTCCTCTTCTCCATTAGAGAAACGTGATTTCAAAAATCTCGCAGGCTCTCTTAGTACTCGACGCAATAAGCCAGGTACTCGGTAAATCTTTGGAATGCATGTAAAAGAATATTCAGCGCTCGATTAATCGCTATACAAGATCGATTCTCAGTTAATCAATGGAAATATTAGAAATTGCGAAAGACACAAGATTCTCAATTATCTACTAATTGCCTAAAGAAACTTTGAACGTATTTAGACAACTGAAAATAATCCTTTTCATGGATTACTGTAAGCTTGCTTATTTAGTCACACGTCTCCAAACTGACAAGAGTTAAATTATTCTCTGAAAATATTCTACTTAGTGGCTTTAATTTCTAAAAGGAATGTGTCGTGGATTGAAATTTAATTTTATTTAATCCATCGCGTCGTGAAAATCAAATTACTTCTGCATCTTGCTAACTGATTAAACACAAGGAAAAGGTGTAATATAATTCCGAGAAGTAACAATTTTATCGTGTCTCAAAAGAGATAATGTTCATTTACAAAAATGTTTCCGTTTATTTATTTATGTATAACATTTTTCCGCGCTCGCTCTTTAGAGTTTTCTACACCACCCTCTACTTTATATCGACGTTAATATTCAAGACAGCGAACGAAATGAATATTAAACGCGGTAATCGTTTTAGCCTTCTATAATGCATTTCCTCTTCTCTCTTTTTCTTTTCAATTTCTGTTTTATCTAAGAGTTATACATAACATTAAAAAACTGGTTTTATGTTGCTTAAGTTAATATAATTTGATAAATGAAGAATAAAATTTTATTATATTAAAATTTTTGACGTGTATATGAGATAAAAGAATTAACACATGTATAATGTGATTTAGAGTACTTCGACCGCAACCTAGTTACAACACATTGCTTTCATGTTGTGTTAGAAGTCACACTAGTTAAAAGTATGCTTATTTTGATAACTAAATTTGTGTTCCATTTTCGTTTAACATTTATGTATTAAAAGAGAATTAAGCAAATGGAAAAACGAATAGGATGTTTTACGTAACACACACACGCACGCGCGCGCGCACACAACATATTTTTTAAATTAAATTTATTTTTTATAATTTATGGAAGGAGCTAATAAATAAATCGAGTAAGATTATTTTATATCCGATGTATCCCAAAATAAAATCTACTCTAAAGCGTGTGTATACCAACTGTAAATCGGTAATATTTAATATTGGATTATTTTCCGAGGTGTATACATGACCGTGTATATGCATTATCCGCGTACTATAGACCGCCTTTTTGTGACGACAGAAGAATAAAAGACACGCAATGTTCTATATATGTACATATATATATCTAAAGAACTTGATAAGCTATAGAATAATTAGAATAGTTGAAAATTATGTTTAGAGACATTGTAATTCTCATGTAGATGGATCTTTTTATCGCCTCTATATCGCGATGATGTCAAGGAGAGGCAATTTTATTTAAGCTAAATGTTGCACCTTTTATTCTTGTCGTGAAAAACATCTTACATCAAGTCCACTTTTCATTAAAAGAAAGCTACCCCTTTTGTCCTATCTAAAGACGCCTTGTACTCCTCTCAATATTCTCGCACCCCCTTTCGCTTCTAATTCCTGAGTATGCCGGAACAACCTGACATTTTTCTCACCCTTTGGCTCGTCCCTCGGCCGGCGACGTACCCTCCTACGGCGCGTGAAAAATATTGGATAATTTTCCGAGTCAGAAAATCCGCTGTTGCCCGACTTAATTGTATCATCAAGAACTCCTCGAGTTCGGCGAGACGAGGCTTAAGTAATACCGTACAATTTTTAACCGCAATCTCATCCGATATTCCAACCGCGTCGGGCTTGAAATTCAAAACGGTTTGACGCCACTCGCGAATACCCCAACCCTTTGCGTATCACGTTTTTCTTAATCGCGCTTCCTTTTTGCGTCACTATCATTTATCATGAAGATATGTTCTTTCCAAGAGCAGGGAAATATATTTTACGAGAAATTATCCCAGAAGAATTTTATTAATTGTATTTTGCTAGCATGATTTCACACTTTTTAATACTTAGTTTCACAATCTAATTAAAATGATAAATCTTCGTTATTATTTATAATAATAATTGGAGAAACAACTTCATCTAAGGAGTCTATTTTGTGGTTGAATGGCTTAAATTTAAAGTAAACAGCGTCCATATTAACGTACGTGTAATCTAGTAATTAATTAATTAAATTTTAATCAAATTTAACTTTTTTTTTTTTTTTAGTTAAATTGTTTAACTTCACTATTTTAGTTAAGTTGACGACATATTGAGAAGGAGCAATGGCGACCTACAGAAATGATTAAAATAATTCGAATATAATTTGATACTACGAATTTCACAATGTACAATCGTCAGACGAAATTTTCTCAAACGTTTCTATAAAAGTGTATCTGGACGGCTCGTGGCGCGATTTCACAATAAAATGATCATGAATTTCGTCAAGGACACGGGCGATCGGCGCTTCCCTTGTGTTTTTTATCCCCCGGAAGCGGGCGGGCGTAGGAATGCAAAAGCGAAGTGCCCGGAAAAGTGGGGCGACCAGGCGACGGCGGTCGGAGGTCCGTCGTCGGCCTGACGGACTCTCTCGTATGTGCAAACAAACCAAAATGGACTGCGAATAAATATGCGTCTACGAGCAAAAGCGAACGCCCGTATGCTGGGTCATGATCCGTCCATGTACGCGGCAGGGTTGTGAGAGGGGTCGCTGGGATGAGTGAATCGCGTAGCGCGAGGGGGCGGGATACGTCGGGGATTTAGAGACCTTTAATGGAGCTCGTCTGCCTCGTGACTACCAGAAAAGGAATTCGCCACTTTCCATTATTCACTCCGCACCTTTTTTTTATCGCGTCCGCGCCGCCTTTTTTGGGGGGGAGGGGGGGGGGGATCGTACGAGAACCACTCTTTTCCGATAGAGAAAGAGAGACAGCCAACTCGATAGTTTTTTGTTTACACATGTCCTTATGTCATGCTTCCTGCTTTTCCGATACCTACAAATAACACGTGTTCAATGCTCAGATTACAAAATTAAGAAAGAAATTTTATTATTTTGCTGAGTTTTTTTTAAAGTAAGATGCAATTAATTTTTATAAATGATGTCCTCTTGATATTTTTATATACATATGTCCTTTTTATATTTATTATTACACTTATATTTTCCACATTGTAGATGTAATGAGATATACAAAATTTCGTAATAATGTTAGCGTTAGTAATATTTAATTTAATGAAGATATTAGTATATTTTATTAAGTCTTTTACTTCTAAATTATGAACATTGTTTGGACGTAAATTTGGTGTCACTTTTCTGTGATATATTATGCAAAAGAATATTAAAATTAATACTCTTCAAATAAAACTATATTTATATGTATCTTTCTATCTATCTGTCTAACAACTGAAGCTTTTCTTGATTGGATTACGTTTGAAGAAACTGTCCAAATCAAAGATTATCAAGTTGAGTTTCTCGTTTTATTATGCTGTTCAGTCTTCGATATTGAAAATATCTCGTTCCGTAGCTTTCTCGTTGACCTTATTTCAGGATATATTTTGCAGCTGAACGATAATGCCAAGCGATAAAACACGAGAGATATTTTGCTTCTTGCTGACTTTCACCATTAGCGCGTAGCCGCCTCTGGCGGCCGGAATAAACTTCCGACTATATTCACCGAAGAAAATGAAATAAAGGATACATCTGTTTGGTGGAACATAATTTCCCATTTCTTGGACCTCCTCCCCTGCCTTCGAGCTACGTTGTTGCCAGTCCGCGTTGGCCACAAGTCGTTAATGAAAATCAAACAACGGAAAAATTACATCCACTTGGCGGTAACCATCGTCCCAGTCTTTTCCACCCCTGAGACTTTTCAGGGGCGGTTTTGCCTTCGTCAGCCTTTCCTTTCCTCCACTGCATCAGCGAGGGCTTCTAGCGGCCTCTCCGGTCCAGCATGTTCTTTCAGCGGCCTCTTCTCTCTCTCTCTCTTTCTCTCTCTCTTTTTCTCTTTGTATATACCTCTCCCCCTTCCTCTCTTATTCATTTTCTACCCCCTCGTCCAGCCTTCGTTAATCTACTGTATCTTTGCGAAAATGGAATTAATAGAAGTCGTGTTTGCCGCTGCTCGATATTACAATATCGTGTTCAATGTAACAGGGAAGTCTAACGGTGTTTGTACAGCTACAACGGGAGTCTGAAAACTGTTGTTTCTTCGTGGCAATGTTTGAGCTATCTTTTTCGGAAAATGTGGATGTAGAAGGAGTATTTAAAACATTAAGTGCGCAAAACATTAAAAACTCCACGAGTTTTTCTTTATATACAGATTTGAGCTTATTATCGCGTTCTTTTATTGTGACTTATGGAATTTACTTATACATAAACTCGTTAGATTCAACTTTACGTCCGCGATGGAAAATTTCCAAGAAAAAGAGCTGACAGAGCACGGGAAAAATTTGGCACCCTTAAACATTTCGAATAATTACCTCTTGATCAAGTAAAAGCATACGCTTTAGATGTGCTGGCGTACTTATTACGACAATTGACTTAATTTAATCAAAAACACGGGACGGGCGCAATACGCCGCGCGATATCCGAGTGTAGGTATCTCGTCGACCCCGTGTTTTTTGCTTCGTTCCTTTGGCAAGGAAGCCACGAGATCCGCCAGCCGGAAAGTCAGAAGCGAAGAAAGGTCTCTTCATAATTCAAACGGCCACTAATTGATACTGAATTATTAATCGGAATGAAAGTAAAACACAACCTTCTCCGGCGCGAAGAGATTACCTGGCCATTGCCTAAGGATCCCTCTAGTTCCCTGTTTCCTGGAGAAGAAACTTTAAATATTGTTTCGATGGAACAACAGATTGTTTCATGTATATATAAACAAAACTTCGCTAATCGAAAATTTTCTCTCATTTTCTTATTTTTACTTTCACAAATTATAAACTTCTCATTTTCAAATTATTGTTATGAATTTAACGATAATTTAATGACAATAATATACATATATTAAACAGAGTTATTAATTACACATTACAATGAGATGAAATATTTTTGAATCGTAACCAGTAGTTTTAAATTATGAATGATTAGAAATAAAATGCATTTCTTTAGAACGAAGAACTACCCTTACAGAAATTTAATTACTGGCAACTTGACCAATGATTAATTATTTATTTTGAATATTAAAAACCAGCAGAAACGCTTTTAATTCTCAAAATAAGTAATTAATTACTTGTGAATTTAAAATACTGCCAGTATTAAATTTTTTTAAGCAATTGAAAATGTAATAATTATTATAAGTACAGTGTAATAATTATTAGTTATTATTATATTAATTATATAAGTAATGTAATTAATTAATTATGAATAAGTAATAATGGAAAAAATTAATACGATAAATTAGCGATGAATCTTTTTACAATATGTTATTGACGAAACTTCGAAAAAATTAGTCAGAAGAAGCAAACGAAGTGTAGGCTCGCAAGATGTGAAGAAGCATTTCGTACATTCATTTAACCCTTTTTTCCGATTGTCTTTATATATCCGGTGTATCCGGGCGGAAATACGTATTCTGGCGAAACGAGAGAAGGAATTGGAGATTGCCGCTGCGGCGACACGTACGACGTCGCGACGTTGCACATTTCGCGATGCGTACGCGGAAATCGCTGAACCGATGGATGTAAGCAAACCCGCAGAATGTCGAAATTACTCTCTCCGATGCACCCTCTGTCCCGGTTTCTCTGTTCATCCGTTCTCGTTTCTCACCCTCCGCCGCTGTCGGCCCTACGCTTCTCGCGGGTCCGCACGCACACACTTTCTCTCGCTCCCTCCGTCACTTCGGTTCCGTACTCTCTGGACAGCGTCGATCTCCTGTATCTCGCCTATCCAGCTGCGACAGTCCCACACCTCTATGCGTTAATTCTTGTACACACAGACAGCGGATACCTACGGGAGAGCATACCGCGGGCAACGTTTACCTTGCATAATGCCAGCGATCTTTGTTTCTTCCTTTGCGCCAGCGTCCGTCACGTTATTCCGAGAGCGCCGAAAGGCCACACTTTTTTTCACACAAGGTCTTTCTCATTTATAAAATACGTCAAGAGCAACGTAAACATATTTAATACTCGCGTAAATATTTTCCTGCGGATAGAGCCGACGCGATGATTATTTGCACCATTAATTGTTCCTGAAGCAGAGAATATTTTAAGACATGAAATGGCTATAAACAGTTTTTGATATTTATCTTTGACGAGAGACTTCTTTTTAAATACACAGAAAGAACGCGGTTTTGCTCAAGTATTATATTTAATAATTTAGCTAGATACAAATCTGAAAATAATTTTATTAGACTTCTGGGGGTTGCTAGAATTAAAATTTGGTACACGCGTTACGTAAAAAGCAATCAATACATTATTGAATTGATATTATTATCATTAGTTATTGCATGAAGATATTTTTTTTTTTTTTTTTTTAAGAATCATTTCATTGTTCCTCTTCCAACAATATCCATGCAAGATTATGGCTGAATAATTGATAACATTTATCGTAATACTATTGAAAATTTTATCGCGCACAATTCGGCGATCGCCGAAACGACATCGACGATAATTGAATCAAGAATTTTTGTAACGATCGAGACACCGTCAGACGATGAACAAACTCTGCAAGAGAACGGACCGTGCCGCGGAATCCTGGCGAACGAAGGTTAGCGAATCGTACTAATTGATAGCAATGGAAGGGCGCTTCTACATTGTCAGTCGGGAGAATCAGCTCCGATAGAAGTCCGTCCAGGGTCGTCATCGTGATCCGTTCGGTCGCGTCGCGCTGCACTAAAATAAACCTTCGAAACGAGTGGCGGCGGCGGTGGCCAGGTAACTCCGGAACTCCGGCATTGAGGGAGGCTCGGTGGAAGAATGAGAGAGCGGGCGAGCGAGGAGAGAAGGCGGAGGAGGAGGAGGAGGAGGAGGAGGAGGAGGAGGAGGTCGTCGGCGATGAGTTCGAGTTTTTGAGAGGCTGACGAACCAATCACGGGGCCATCTATAATGTACACAGCCCGTTAACGATTGAGACCAGAGACATTCCGTCCGCTTGGTCCTAGCCATTCTCCAAATATCCGCGCCACGGCTAGTCAATCGTCCCAGGAAACCTGCCCCGCACCACCGCCGAGGCAATTCCGCCCCTTTTCTCTTTTCCGCAGCGGGCACGTGAAACGTTCGTCGGGACCGTCGGACCAAAACGGACGCCCGCGGAATCGTTAATTCCTCTCAATATTGCACGTCCTTTTCAGAAGCGACGTCAAGTCACCAGCGGACGTCCCTTCGCTCGCTCCCTCCCGCCTCCCGAAAGGGCGTAAGTGGCGTTTCTAGCTGTACGCGACTCGCCTCTCGCGATTATTTTCTCCGAGACGGACATTTGCGGCCCGGCGCGAACGGGAAGTGCAAAAAATTGCGGACACATTTCACTGGAGCTGGGGAGCTCTCTTTCGTTAGGAAAGCTCTTTCCAATCCCACAACTCGAATTCGTTCGACGAACAGCATCGAATGCTGTCTCTTTCTTTCTCTCTCTGCGTATCTTACATTTAAAAACACAATTATATATAATATGCCATTCTTGAAGGAAGTAGCATGAAATAGATGGACATTACGTCAAATATCAAAATTTTCAATTGTCTGCGCCTTTAACGCGTAAGTTGGTTGGGCTTCAAGCAAACAGTAGACCCCAGTTACTTATTATTCCAAAATTCTCGTTCTCTTCGAACATTTGGCAATGATAGCGACAGGGAGTCGGAGTCTGCGGGGTAATTTGTATTCCACATTTCTCGCGAAACGAGGGGGGGGCGTCAAATACCCGTGTCGCGTCTCTCCTCGTCCTCTCTCTTCTTCCTCTCTCTCTTTCTCTCTCTCTTCCCCCTCGCGCACGTTCGTAAGACTCTTACACACACTCGGGCCAGTGAGTAACGTCTGATTATGCGAGCGCATGACTGCCCGTAACGCGATTTAATATTAAAATATTATGACAAACGTCAACAGGAGGCGGGTGTAAAGAGACGCGTCTCTGATTGGCCCGCGACCGCGTGAATACGAAACGAGAGACAGGGACACCTCGACAACCCTTGTTTTGCCCTTCGCTACTCTCTTCCCTCTTTGCTCCTGCGACGGAAATCCAGAAGAGAATTCTGGCGAATAAAGCGAGTAAGGGGACCAGGTGTTAATCCAGTTGAGAATGCGGTCTTCCGGTTTTTAATTCCATTATTCTTTTGTATCTTGAGAGAACCTGCAGTATCGAGTAAAACTTTTGAAACCATCTCATACATATGTATGATAAATTTGACGGTCTGTATCTTATTTTGTTTGTATCACTTTAGAAATATTTTCACGTGATACTCACGCATTTAAATTAATTTTACTTTAATGAAAATAGTCGTTTTATATTTCTTATCTACTATAGTACCACATAAGAAAATTGTTATTTTCTTGAACAAAAATTAAATTTGATATTTTAACTTTCTAATATATCAATATTTTGGTATATAAATAATTAACTTTTATATTACCAACAACATACTTTAAGAAACAGAAACGCATAGCAAATGTTGCAAGACGTATTAAATGATATATTTAACATCGATTTTCGGCTGAAATTAAACTTGAGAAATTTATATGCAATTTAATTGGACGACTGATAAAACAACTATGTATACCGAAGCAAAATAGGCAGATAAATGCAAAATACAAATAAAGAATTGACATGAAATCTAATTTGCATTCATCGTGCAAGTAGATCGTCGATGTGGTATCAATTTAAACATCCGAACTCTTTTCGTTGGCTTTTTTTTCCCATGCAAAAGTATCTGTAACGCGAGCGAATCTGCACACACGGAGCATCGAACGGGACTCGACGCACGTAGTTTAGTCCGCGCATCGTCGACATACAGAAAAGCGCGCTGAATAAACACTCCTGACAGCGTGCCTGTAACGAGTGTAAAATCTAACGATATCCCACCGGTCTGAAACACGGCCGAGGTTCGGTCGGCTATCGAACAATCGCCTACACAACAGAAATTTCGATATCCGTTTTGTATTCATTTCCGCCTATCAGCTGATATCGATATCCTCCTTTTTTCCGCTTAGCCAGCAATTACAAAACGATTGGCGTCGATTGTTCATTATTAAATCGTGATAAATGCGTCATTATGTGATTATATTTAATTTTTGTTTTGTAAAGAATGCGCGCCATAATTCTTAGACCTCATTAAACCTAAAAAATTTTTCAAATTTAAAATTAGATGCAGATTGTTAAAATAATTGCAATTAGGTTGATAAATAATTCTAAATTAGAAAATATTGTAACATTTTTAAAGATGATTTTATTTTGTTACACATAACATTTTTATTAGTGCTTGGAAATATCAGGTGATATTGAGTAACTTAAACACGTTGAGCAATCTAATTTTAAGATCAAATATCAAATAAAGCTTAAATCTTTTGAACTGAAAGTATGTTCGAGCTTACTTTAGATTTGAAAGTTTGAAATTATAGTTTAAATCTCAATTTTGTTTAACTAGAAAAGAAAAGATTTAAAAACTGTTCCTTTGTTTTCAATGGGTTTTTAATCCTTTTTTACTGTCTAAACTGTTTAAATTTTAAATATACTGACAGAAAAGATTATTTGATTTAAATAACTATTTGAACGAAGTATCTTTTTCTGTCAGTGTACAATAAATCGATATTACAGACTGATCACTACTTAAGTTTCAACTGTCTGAAATATTCTACTAGACCAAATGCTTTTTTTAACTATTCGAAATCGAACATACAATATGTTCAAATCTTTTGAGTCTTAATTCTTACTTGAAATGCTCCTTTAATTTTACATTTCCCATTTTGAAATTTGAAAAAAAGATTATGTAGGATCATTTACGGTACATGATTGATTAATTAATTATTTGGTTAGGTAAAATTAATGATAAATTAGAGATAATTAAAACTTCTAAACTCTTAAACATCGACAGATTTTCGCGAAGGTACCCCTATGCCAGCAGATAGGGCATAGTGGAAAGTTCAGCAACGTGGAGAACCGAAAGTATCACGGCGAGGATGTACATAAGGAACTCATATACAGCCACGGAGTTTCGGTAAGGGCGGTTGCCGCGGCGGGGGAGCGAAGGAATAAATCCAAACAGTAAACAGAGCGGAGCTTTTGCGAGGAAACGTTGGTGAAAATTCTAATATATAAAAGATATGAGAGGCCCGCGTGAGGGAGTTGAACTCGAAGAGCCTCCGGGATTCAAATAAGTAGGGTTACGCGCGTGGTACCCGCGAGGGAATGACGGCGCAAGAGGGGTGGGCGGGGGTCGAAGGAATCTGAACAGCCAACAACAAGCGCAGCCTCCGACCTTTATTTAACCTTTTCTTAAAAGAGTCTTAGGAGTCCCTCTTATCTGTAGTCGATGGCCCTTCAGCGTCGGCTCTTATACTTTCATTCTTCCGTACTCTTATATCTTTTTCCGTCGCCCCTCACCTCCCCCCACTTCTCGTGTACACACGTCGAACTTCATCGTCTTTTTCCCCCTTACCCTTCGTCCCTTTCTCCCTGAAAACTCTTTACGTTTCCGCGATGAGAATCGTCATCCCTTTCGCGTTGTCGCGGTTTCGGTTTAAGATTCTTCGTTTCTTCATTAAGAGAGACGCGGGGTTGGAATTAATTAAGGAATTAAAGGTCGACCGCGCTCTGCGAGAAACCGGTAGCGAGCCGAAGTGGATTAAACAGTTCCGCTGATCGTCGCGTTTAATTAATTTCGTAGGCAAACGATGTCGCTTGCAATCTGAACGTGCACATGGTTTCTTATTCCTTAGCAATGGGAGTTTGATATAATTTATTGCCTGTGAAAAATACAACCATAAACGCTTGAACTAAAATAATTTAATCGAGTTGAAATATTTAGTCAAATTGGCAATTTTTTTCTTGATGTAGCTCGTATTTATATCTTGTATACCAATCTACAAATATTTAAATACATGTAAAGAAACTTGGAATATTTATTTACTTGATACATATATTTCAGTACTTAGTTACATATACTTAGTCACTTTGGTAATTAGGAAAAGTAAATTGTTATTTTTACAAGTTGAATGACGACACATCATACATATTTCATTGACATTGTTCACAAGCCAATATCGGACAATTTAAATTCTATAGCTTTGCCACATGCCGTCATGTTTAGTAATGATGATCGTTTATTTATACATACTAATACTTGCATAATGACAGGAATTGTATGAATAACAAATTGAAAGCTGCGTGATTGTGCAAAATGGAAAATTACTTGATTCACGGCTGTAATAACGAAAAGGACAAGTTCGAAGTGCCGCAATTCAGGCACACGCGCCAAATTCTACGAGTACCTTTACTTCTGTTTTCCTTCGCCGCCTGCGACTCTACCGTTTTCTATTTCCTTTCCTTTCTTTCCTCTGCCTCGCAGACTCGGCCTGAAATGTCACGTGCTCTGGCGCTCCTCCTGACTAAACACTGATAACACGCGCCACGGAATTTCTTTGCATGTTATAAACATACGTAATCGTACACAAATAAGATTAGCATAGGACTCGGCATGCTGATTTGCAAGAGACACACGGTCTTCCACCCGAGAGACAATCGTTTCGTAGCGCCATGTATAAAGGCAAACGTGTTTTAAATTTATCTTCGCCAACGTCTCCGGTGGCTAACAGGATGCTTGATTCGGGAAAACCAAGCTTTGGTTGGCTAGATTGCGTTCATTGCGTAAGTACTGCTAATCATTACGAAGTAAATTGAACATTAAATGTTTGCAATCCGAATGCAAAGACTTAGCATAGATAAAATAGCCCTACAAAATTAATAATTCTCTAACCCTTGATACACACTATAATTTTTTGATCCTTAACTTCTTAATTCATGAATTGGTCATTAATGTTTGGGTTTATTTTTTATCACATTAACGAATATGTAAAAATTAGGTGAACCTTTTATATATATATATATATTTGATATATATAAAAAGTAGTCAGACACTAATGAACCAAAATAGTAGATAACGGTTTTTTTACATAAAGTGAAAATTTCGTAAAAATTGTACTTATAAATTTTTAGAGATATTTCCTACTACTTCAAATATATGAAAAATGAACTCAAGATACTCAAGTTTATACGATGTCGTACTTCATGTATAAGAGTTATTAATCCTTATATCATTTCTTTGCACCAATCATTAATTGGGGTTGCATTATAACACGAGATTTTTATGACAAAGTAGTTATAAATAACATTTTATTATAGACGCATTTATGCCGTGCATGCACGATTGTTGTCGTCGACTAGAATATAATTGATAAAGTCAGCAGTTTCGCATCATTTGATATTTTAATGATAACCAGACAAAAGTTTCGCTGTGTAACGACGTAATAAAAAGAAATGGAAGAATATATTCGCGGAATAAACACATCACGGCAAAACGCATATGAACGTCTTCGACAAGCTGTTTTGCTGTTCTGTTGCCCGATGGATCTTCGCGATGATAAATATTTGCACAAGCGATGTGTCCCCGAGACACGTGTGTTTGTGGTAATTACTTTGTTGCGCGATGATTGTTTGTTATGCAATTCGGTCCCGTCGAAGGCACGAAGTGCAAGGCCAACGGACATTCGAATTGGAAATATTTTCAGCCGAACGTGTCTTGTACATCATTTTGCTTGTTATTGTTATTGTACGTGCTATAACATATGTTTAAGACAAATGTTTACAAAAACAAGCTATTGATTAGAATGACGATATAATATAACTGGCTTACTCATCCATTTCATTTTGGTTTTGCAATTTATGATATATTATATATTTACATGTATTATAAACTTTTATATTGATAGATAATGTCTCATTTGACATCCCATGAAAAACAATTTTTGTTGCTTAATGAACCAATTAAATCACGTACGCATAACATTATTTAAAATATAAATCTTTACAATCTACAATCATTTTTTTGTAATAATATTTTATTCCAAGTATTGCTTATTGTGTAAAAGATTTAAATTTTTTAAAATTTAATTAGAATATAACACGATTTATTAAAATATATTAAATTCTAATTTCATTTTGATTACACCTTGTATTTTATTATTTATGAAAAATATTAATCCTTTGTACACACGTTGCTTATCTTTATGAATACTGGATCCTTTGGACTTATTTTTTTAAATTACTTTTACAAATGTAAAAAAAATTTTAGTATTTTTTTTATATGGTTGTTTATCTTAAAAATGTATTTAAATTACAGTATTTTTGACTACAATTTTTAAAGAAAAGAAATTTATAAGACAAACTTGTCAAATCGTATGTACAGGGAGTTAACTTATAAAAAAATACTTTTTAAAGACATGGCTATATATGATACATATACATATGCACACGCAAGAGTTCTCTCTCTCTCCCTCTTTCTCTCTACTTTTATATTTTTATATAGAAAACTTATTGATTATCATGGCAAAATCTAGTTATTCCTAATGAAATACATCTTATGGTAATAAAGGATAATAAATTTCTCTGAGAATATTGTCTAATACTGCCCCATTATATTATACAATAACACAATAATAAGGATGAACTTCAATCGAGACATCTGGAACGCGCCTGAAAGTTTCGACCCTCGCGAGAAGCGAGCATAAGAGAAGCTCGGTTCCGCCTTTACACTCGACAATCTGCTTGATGATGGAACTTAATAAAACAAATCCCGCTGTGTAAACAGCCGCGGAGACTCGAACCGACGTCATTCAGACAACAGCGAGTTTTCCTTCGAGCCAGCCAATGATGACGGAGCAGCCGAGGCTGGCCCGCGCGCTCGAATACCATTAGATAAGATCAATATTGTTCAAAATACGGTGGAAGTTTAACGCATGTACATTACGTGGCATTTATATCATGAATATTCCGCCCGGAGCTGCTCTTTTGCTCCCTCATAGTTCCGCGTGTCGCGCTGTATCTTTCTCACTTAACAGTCTCTTATCCCAAAATTTGCCGCTATGTAAATATCGGTCAATTTTCATCCGTACATTTAGGACAGTAGGCGCAATTTTTTAATGATGTTTCACGACGGAGCATCACTGCGATTCTTCCACGAGGCAGCTCGCAACAGCCTTTGATCGAGCTCTCGATCTCAATTTTCATATTGCAGGCTACTTCGCTGTTTGCAGCCCTGAAGCAGCAGCAACAGCAATCACGCGACAGCGTCTTCTCGTCGCGGGACCGCGACTGCCGCGACAGGGATCGTCTGTCTACAGTCCGCAATCGCGACTCCAGCAGAGGCAATATAGCGGAGACCGGTGGCGGTGGCGGCGGCAGCGTCGTTGCTGAACAACAGCAGCAACAGCAGCAGCAACAGCAGGATCTCAGCATCGAGTACCAAAGCAATGGGAAGCTCAGTCCCGCCGGACACGCAGTGACACCAGCACCCATGACCCAGCAAAAGCAGCCAATCATCACGCAGCAGTCGCAACAGCCCAGCTCAGGGGCACCGGGGCCCCAACCTAGCCCGCATCAAAGTCCGCAAGCCCCACAGAGGGGTTCACCGCCGAATCCTTCCCAGGTCCCGCCACCTGGTGGCCCGCCCGGGGCTCCGCCGTCGCAGACCCCCTCGCAGATGATGCTCAGCTCGGCGAGCGGCCTCCATCAGATGCAACAGCTGCTGCAGCAACATATACTCAGCCCCACACAATTGCAATCCTTTATGCAGCAGCATACGTTGTACATGCAGCAACAACAACAGCAACATCATCAGGTGAATTCCATTCGTACTTCGTTAATTTTTTAGCGCGATAAACATTTGCGTGAATATTTAATGTTATTTATTTTTGCTCTCTGTCTTATAATTTGTAAGTGCATGATGTAAGATATCGGGAACAAATTTTACTCAGCATGCAAATAACGTAAATAATAATACATTAAAGGCTGATTTCAGCTTCTAAATAAACCTACCTATCAGGTACAAACATAACTTTCTATCTTTATCTTTGTAAATAAATAAATAGAGACAGAAATAGATGGCGTAAAGTTTGCCAATAAGTTGGAACAATTGGCTCTAAATACACTTTTTTTAAATACTGTTATTTATGAATAGATTATTTAGATTCTGTTATGTTACAATAAACTTTATAATATTTTTTAGAATTTACATCTGTTATATGTAAATGTAAACGTAATAAATCATGTAGTTTTAAATTTTTCAAAACATTATGATGAACGTTAGATGAATTAATTTTAAGTACATTTAATTCATTTTTATTCTTATGAAATAATTTTGCAATAGTTGAAATTTTCGGTTTAGTTTTTATTTTTTTTATTTAATTGTTTATTGTTTTAGTCACATCATCTCATTAAATTCCAGGATTCATCTTCCGATCATCCATCTAATCAGGAGCGGTTCGGTTACTTTTCCTCTTTAAAGAATGTAAGTGAAATTTTGAATTGTTTTATTTTATACTGATGTAATATGCGTTATAAAATATTGTTAAATGTTTTCTCATTTTATTCCTATCAATTTATTATATGTCATTAATATATAGTTTCACCAATAATATCTAATAATAACGTTAAGTAATTCAGAATTTGACCAAAGTAATAGACACGACTTGAAAACTACACTCTTCTTTCAATGAAAATAACTTGCAGAATAATTTTGTGGAGTTATTTTTGTTATTTACTTAATGAATAAATTTGCTGGTAAAAATCTTTCGTAGTTTTTGTAGGGATACGTGTATTTTCATTTCGCGTATAACTCGAGCAAAATGCAATTGCTGTGTGGCACGAATGTAGCGTTGTAATTTAATGACGCGGTATCTAAATTTTGACTCTTAATTGAACAAACGAAACGGAAACGTAAGACATTTTCGTGAGGAAGCTAATCTTAAAAGAGGTTTCGAATTTCGGTGTACGCGCAATTCGTCGGGACCGCCGGGAAGTTCGATGCTGTAGCGAGAGGGTTGATACTTGGTCTGTGTAAACAGGTAGTCTCTTCTATATCGTTACGATAACAATACACGTCGCGCGAACCACTTTTGCTATCCAGCCGCAATGTTATCCTGGCGCCTACGATCCAATAAGCACTCTGATATTCCTTTTCAAAAATACCAGCGCAAGCGACAACAAATATTTTTCATGGCACCGTGTAGTTTATTGTAGCAGAAACTATTCTCTTCGAAGAAAAGGAAGTGCGTCGGATCTCGAGTTAAAGATCGTTTCGATCAGTCATCTTTTAAAGGTCATCGATTAATGTAGCAATTTGATATTCGTTTGATTAATAAAAACGAATAAATATTATACGAAGTTTAAATTGTAAATTAGTTCCGTTGTAAGTATGGATTGCTTGAAAATTTTTTTAACATTGTAAAATAATAAAAATTTATAATTAAATACGGAAAGAAAACGTACAAAATACCTACAAGATAAATACGAAATATGAAGAAATCGTGCGTATAACATGAACATGGAAAATGCTTATTATCGAGAACGTGTTTGCACCCGTTAATCGTGCAGAGTGTTCGTTTATAGTAATATGATAAAGGGTGGGTACCTCGAAGTTTATTTTAAAATATCCTCGAGGCGCACCGAGAGAGACCGAGAAATGAAATAGGCAGAGGGAGTTAGTCTGGAGGGTGAGGTAAGCAATTAAGCATCGCCATCAGCCGTTGTGTCTCGTTGTTTGTCTTCGAGCTACCCATCAACTGCCCTCTATCTTCTTGCCCCCTTGGTGCCGCGAATTATCTGCGCCCGTGATTTATTCATCATTCCAAGACGTAAGTGCCGCCCTTTTTTTCCTCTCCTTTTTATTCCGACCGACTAATTTGGCAAGAGAGTGAAATGTTCACTTTCCTGACGTTTAATAATAAACTGTCAACGTTTGATTTGTAATTAATTATCTGTATCTTTTTACTAAATACATTCTGCAAGAAATTTACTACACAGAAAGCGCTGTGATTAATATAATGTTTATATTAAAATGAAAATAATTCAGTTCTTTTTCTATTTCCTTTTTTTCTTAATAAATTCTCAAATTGTTCGCTTTCTATAATATAAGATTTTATTTTACGACATTATACAATTACCAATATACTTAAGATGGCAAAATGATATAAAATATATTCCTATTTGCATTACGTTTGCATGCGTTTGATTTGTTTTAGCATCAGCATCAACTCGCGGAGCTTAACAAGAAACAATTGGAGCAGGCAATGCAGCAACTGCAGGAACAATTGCAGCTGAACTTATTTCAGCAGACGCATTTATTGCAAACGGCGGACAAGAAGAAAGCATCGGCGCCTCTCCAACAATTAGCTATTCAGCAACAGCAATTAATACAGCAACTGCAAATTACACAAAGGCAATATCTACTACAGCAAGGGTTGAGTCTTCAAGGTCATAATCCTTCTTCAGGTATTTATGCGTCAAAATTAACTCACTTAATTAAAAATATTTTGGTATATTTTAGCAGCGAATAAGTAATTTGTAAATATGAATAGGTATTGATATTAATAAACTATTGCAGGCAAAAACATATTCATGATTACAAAATGTATTTTTAAAAATATTTGATAAATATTATAAGAAATATTATAAGAAAAATATTTTTTTTTTAGAATTTACTCTCAAAATTATATAATCGTAGGACAACGTGGTATTTTGAAGAAATTTACTATAATTTTAGTAAAATTCAATAAAATATAACTATTTTATAATTTATTGTGATAAATAAATTGATTAATCAGATATAATCATAAAAAATCCTTTGAAAGAATTGATGTTATTTTACAACTACACGATTTAAGAGTAAATTGTAATTGTCTAAGAATGTTTTTTCTTTACATATAAAACAAAAAATTCTTTAAAAATATGTTCAAAACCTTTTCTATTTATTTAATTTAAAAATATTTGTGCCTTACAAATAATATTTTCTTAAATCGTTATATGATTATTACAAGATAATTTTTGATCATTTTAATGTCTTGCACATATTCTGGTTCAGTAAATATCAATACATATCTCTATCGTCAGGAAAAATGATGTTTTCATCAATGCACGTTCATGATAAGAGAATTATGCATAACATAAATTTTTAGTCGCGTATTACTGTCACGTCTGAATATTTTAACATTGTTGCATTGTATAAACATAAAGTTTGTATGAAGATAATCACATACACCAATATAATGCATGCATGCATTTGCAACAATGTGAGATACTCGTATCGTTGGAGTCATGTGTCATCGGTAGCACGTGTGCAAAAACGAAGATAAGCTTTGATATTGAAGGCATCTCTTCATTTTTAAACTAAAAACGATTCAGCATTTTATACATAACCTTTTTTACGCGTTTCTTTGTTCTGTTTCTTTATTTTAATTTTATTTTCTTTTTCTTTTCTTCTATATTTTTCTTTTATTCTTTTGTCTTCCTTTCTTGCTCTTTATCCTGGACAAAACTTTTCATGCAGAAGCGTTTCGATTACAAATCGATGCTCGCTCCAACGATGGTCTTCTTCTTCCTGACGTGTCAAGAGAAGAGTACACGTATACATGATACATATGTTCGAAAGAATCATTCAAAATAGCAGCCGTGATTCATCATCAGTTGCTTCGAGAATTCACATGTGAAACGAAATCTGGCTGTCATCCTTGACTGTGTATTCAGTATTCGCATCATTTGTTCTGTCTTTCCTGTGTTTTCTTCAAAGTTCTCTCAAAAGTTCAACCACCTTCTTTTTTTCGCTCTCTTTTCGTATTTCCATATTTCTTCTCGTCATGTTTCTTCGTTTCTTTTCGCATATGATTGCTTCGAGACATTCTCAGTGTTGATTATCAATGTGACATTTAAATATCTATGATTTTAAGTTTTTTTTAAATTAATACTTACGATCTGATATTAGGTGATATGTCTTTTTAAGCAATAAAATAATTTCTTATAATACTATGTTAACATGTAATTAATCACAAAAATTAGGATCTTGTCACTTAATAATATTTCTTATGTGATTATATGTACATTTTTTAAATTTTTTTAACCATATGTCGTTACTTTGTCGGTCTTTCGGAGACTTAGTTCTTGAGCAAAATGATACAATATTAAATCGACTTTCTAGTATTTTTTAAAGCAGAAAGGAAAATCTTATTGGCATTACTGCTACAATAGATATCTATTGGTATCAGTATTATTAAATTGATTATCGATTTAATATTGTAATATTTCCATTTTAATTATGCTATACACATCACAGTCTTTTCTCAATTATTACATATTCTCGTGCCTAATCATGACAAATGAGCTTATCATCTACTTAGTCATTTATAAATGCTTTTTTTCTTAATTTCAAGCAGCATTACCACCAAGTGATAATCTACCGTCATGGAAGTCAGAGCCCTCGGATACGCCGGAATCTCATCAGAATTCCAATGTGTCAAAATCCAATTCTGGATTGAACGGTAAAAGAATAGTATCACGCTTCTCTTTGATCTCGCGCGCGCTCATTTTGGTACTCTAATTTCTCCATGCTTATGTTTTACTTTTGCGAATGCGACGTTCGTTTGCCGAACTATCGCAGGCATTCTGAATTCGATAGCTTCGAGCCGACGATCCGAGGTGAACGGCACAACACCGATGGACGAGAAGCCACTGGACGCCTCCTGCAACGACAAGGTTCATCCCCTCTATGGCCATGGGGTTTGCAAGTGGCCAGGCTGTGAAGTAATTTGTGAAGACTATCAAGCATTCCTTAAGTGAGTTTTCCAATCTATTTTTCTCATCTATTTTGTTAATTGCATTTTTAACATATAAAAATTATTTGAATATTTTTATTGTAAATCTGATAAAAATTTTCTCCATACACCAAACAACAAATTTTTATGAGTACAATTTTAGTATTTTTTTTACTAATGACATGAGGAAATTTCTATTGTAATTTATTTAAATTAATAACAAATCGAAAAACATACATGATTGCGTTGAACGAAATCAGACATTATTGTTTATAACACGATATATTTTGGAGAGACAAACTGTTTTTAAGCAAACAGATAAACGCAGATAAAGAAGTCGAATATCTCGTGTAGGGGAGACTGAAGAAATAGAAGGAATAAAGTCGATAATTAAATTGGGAAGAATGAGGCAAAGAAAGTGTAGAAAAATCGCTCGTGTCAGCGTATCTCATTGACATCAGGTGCTTTCGCTCATCGGCTTCGAGCCGCAACCGCAAGCTCGCTGTAGCTCCATCCCATCCAAAAGATCCTTCGTAATCACGTAGCTCGTCTCGGTGCAAACTCTCCCTCAAACAAGCCGTTACTTAAAAAAAAAAAGAAAAACGCTAATTACCTTTGTCTCATTAATATTCACGACATTCGACCGCATCGTTATGCCCCTCAGTCTAATCCCTTTCTGTCCCTCTTCTCTCCTCTCTTTCTTCAGTTCAAGCTCCCTCGACCTTCCCGCATCTTCTTTCTTTTAACCGACTCCCTCCTCTCACCACCCCTCTTTACTCTCTCTCGTCGATACAGCCGTCCGTTCCGTCGACGAAGAAGGATTACGGAAATTCTTAAATACGGAATCTTGTTGGCGTTGTTGGCACCCCCATCCTCTTACCTACGACGCGGCGAAGCTTAATTTTCTGTCTTGGTGTCTCCTGGGGATTTGAGTCCCCGTAGTCGGAGAATGGAAGCGTTACGTGCCCGGGATTTTTCGTGGCTTTCTGACACGCAGATTTTTTGCGACTCTTGCAAATTAATTGCACGTGGCCTGTCTTTTTTATTTTTCGTATTTTTTACTAAACATAATCTGCAAATGTATTTTGAATCAATTATTTCACACTCAAAGTGAAGTAAAAACTGCAGCTTTTAAATTAATGGTACAAATGTTTATTAGATTGGCCATAACAAGAGAAGAGATTACGCTAAAATATTAAATGACTTAAAATAAAATTTCTGTGTATATAAAACATAAACGTAATGATGATAAATTTAATAAATTTATTTAAATTTCATATCTATGATTTTATACTGCACTCATATATCCTTTTTATTATTCAATTTATTTTAACAAAAGGATCGAAAGTAATTTAATGTTAAAATATTATGAGTAATGTTAATTTTGCTTAATTAATATTTTCTTAATTTTACTTATATAACATCGTAATATTTATGATTATGATTGCGTCAATTAAAACTATAACTTGAATTAAAGTGAACTGTAATTGATTCTGAAATATTGCAGACACTTAAATACAGAGCACACATTGGACGACCGATCGACAGCGCAAGCCAGGGTCCAAATGCAAGTAGTATCGCAGCTAGAAATTCAGTTGCAGAAAGAACGAGACCGATTAGGTGCCATGATGCATCATTTGCATATGGCAAAACAAATGGCTTCCCCGGAACCGCCAAAGTCATCTGAGTCATCGGTAAATTCTTATTATATTTATAATTCTTATAATTCTTCTTTGATACATTTATTCATTTTAATTTACTATTTTATTTATTACCATGATAGAAAACATACGGTAATTATAGAAATTTGTAAAAATTAATTTTGTCGCGATTTCTTCTAACAATCTAACTTTTTATGAAATAGTATTTGAGATTTAAATGTAGTATTTTATATATATTCAATTTTTTGATCTTATCTTCGCAGCAGCATTTAGACATCAGAATATTTATTGTATTAAGAAGACTGGTTTATAAATACTGCTTTCTTAATTTCTTACTGAAAAACAATGAACTAATTATTATTAAAAATAATTTTATCTTTTTCTATTATAAATTATCAATATTACATCACGAAACAAAAGGAAATTTTTATCGTAAGCCGCAATTATAATACACTTAAGGGTTCGCTATAGAATGAATACTAAGAGCCGAACCCGGAAAAACGGTCCAACCGCGATGCGTAAACTTTCTCCGCTGCGGTATATTGCTACGAGATCGTAAAGCCGGATTTTCACGACAGACCGGCTCGTTGGAAGATTTTACGAGCTTCTCGCGGCCCGCTAACAACAACGCGAGTTTCAGTTTTAACGCGCCGCCGAGTCGAGTGCTAATTTATACATAAAGTTTGCATTAATAATTCATCGGAGCCGTGGTAATTTTATATCGCCTTAATTAAAACCCCTAACAAGTTGGGCAGTCGGAGAATACCAATATCGCATTAGCCCTCCGTCCAGCGACAACGCTCGACGGCCGACGGCTTAATTATTTTAACGCCGCTGTGTGAGTAGTTCCGCTACGAAGATCAGATTGCCCGTGTACGCCACTGCGATATGTAATAAGATATCCGTTGCAAAGTGCATAATTTGATATTCACATTGCATTAAGTGCATTAAATGTGTATAGATTACATTTATTATAAAATTTATGAAGAAAATATAAATATGGAATATTACATTGTTTTTGTAGTCTATGAGGCAAAGCTTGCATGCAGTAATATTAAAAACTACAACCGTGAGGTCATATTTTTCTGAGCTTTAGCTTTGTTTGGCACTTTAGTTTATATCCCATGTTTATATCTTTTTTTATTTCTACTCTCGATTTTCCACGATTTCGGAAACTCTCTTTTTCAGACGGGCTCGAATTTACCAAAGCTAAATTTTTCCACTGCACTAATGAATCAGCCGCCACCCAACTTCGGGGTCTCTCAAGTGTCACCAGTATCCATGTCCGCGTTGGTGTCCGCCGTGAGGTCGCCCGCGGGTGGTCAGCTACCCCCGTCGTTAAATACCCCCGTTGGCAGTGCCCCGATACCGCTTCCGACCATACCAAACATGTCCAGTTTGCCGCCCATGCCCAATATGCCTGGCAGTATGCCCAGTATGGCTGGTCCAATTAGACGGCGCATCAGCGACAAATCGGCTCTTTCCTTGGCAGGAGGTAAAATCAATCTCTTTGTTTCATAATTTTTAATTATCTCGCCTGAAGTGAGATTTGAGGTAGCGTCTTCTAGGATTAATAAGAGCCAGAATCGCACATTTTACGTTACCAAGATTAATTTTGTTTTGAGATAAATTTTGTGACAGCTCTTCCGTTTTACCTGTTTCAAGGAAAATGGTTGATCCTGTGTTGATAAATTGTTGGTACGTCGAAATATTAACGCATAATGTATAGTATGTTTCGTTATTAGCAATAAAAAATTACAATTTCTAAGAATATTTATTAAAGAGTATTGAATTATTAACAATTTGTTATAAAAAGAAAAAAAAAGATATATATTACTATATATTTGTTAAAATTTTTGCCAAATAGTATTATTAATTGCAATTTGCGAAACACACACATACATTATCTATATACGTTTATTATCTATTACATTTATTGAGTTTAGTGATATTAATTCATTCCTAATTAAATAGTCCTTTTTTAGTGGAACTCCTATTGTATAATTTTCATATTTTATTTATAGGAGCGTACTATATATTCTGCAAATTTAATATTTTTAATTAAAAAATATTTTTTCGATATAACCATTTTCCGAACATATAGCTTTTATACTTGAAATGCAGAACTTGGAAGTGGATTAATATCGTCTCAAAGAAAGGTGAAACGAAAGAAATGACAATTCAGAAATTAAATACTATTCGTAGGACTGTATGACGAGGGCACTGTAAGGCGCAGAGTAGCCGTCGATAGATCTGGAATAGATATTAACGAAGGTAACGATAACACAAGATCATACTCGGAGTGATGCGCGAACTACGAAATGCCATCGTAAAAATTTTCATTCACAATACAACTCTTATTAAATTATTAATAAGAGGAGTTTTTTTAATTACATTGTGCACGCTCATATATTTGAATTAATAAGTAACATTATTATCGCTATGGTGTTAAAACAAAAAATAAATTATTAAGCTGAGAGAAACGTGGAAGATAAAAAATTGTATGATAGCAAATGTTTTTTAAAATTTTCTTTACAATACTAAGTCTTATAAGAAAGATATCAATTAATACATTCTTATTTCTATATAATAAAATAATTATATATTAATTATATATATTTTTAATTACTTTTGACATTTCGAAGTTTGTCACAAAAACATATTCACTCTGACGAAATAAAAAAATACCGATCCTGTAGCAAGTGCTCTTTACGGTCCTCTCTTGGTCTCGTGCCTTTTCCTGTCGTAAATTGTACCACACGCACAGATTACTTATGGTAGCGACTATGTCACGTGAAGCGACAGTGTTCGACACCTTGTTGGCGGCGTAAAACGAGCATAGGTGTGTAGAGAAAGGGATGCAAGGGAATTTATGATGTGATAAGAAAAGAAATGATACGAGATGAAAAAATAATTATTTCATCTACCAGCTCGAACCTCTTTCTTATCGATGCTTTTGTTGTTTCCTTATTTCTTGTGCTGCCCGCCCTCCCCACCGTGTAGGGCTGCCCTACATGCTGGAGCGTGCTGGCCTTGACGTCCAACAAGGTACTGTCAACCTATTTTCCACATTCCCTTTTGTGGCTTACACATTTTCTTGCGGAAGGATGCATCTTGCATGAGCATTCACCTCCTTATTCGTCTTTACCTTCCCTTGCCTCTCCACGTAGAATCAATTTTTCTAATTTTTTTTACTGAATAAATTTTTTTACTGAATAATTCCCGAAACAATTAAGACCGCGAATACTTCAAAACCCCATGCAAACATTTGGGATTGAATAACTCGATTGGCCGCTGTTCATCATTTTTCTTTTGTCGCTTTTCTTTTAAGTGTCGAAACAGGTGATCCATGTATTTGGTTTAAATTGGTTTTATTTATTTTGCAAATACGTAAACTTTAATTTTAATATACGAAAGTATAAATATTCTAATGTACAATTATTTCTAAAATATATAGTATAAATTACGAAAAAATTAAATATGGACTTTAATGTTTGGATTGCCTTCTTTCGATTTTTACGTAATAGTTTTTTGACGCATGCTTCTGCAGATATAAAAATTATCATTATTTTAGAGAAAATTATCCAATTTTTAGTTAATACTGATATATCTTTATGTACAGTTTTAAATTTATTTAATCACACTTTCTTATTTTAAAATTTAGAAATCCATTAGAGAAATTAAGAAAAATAAAATTTAGAAGAACGTAATTTGATTTTTAAAAATATGAAGTATGAAGTTGATAAATCGAAATGATATATCTTTATTATATTATATTCCTATTCAAAATATATATTCATAGCTTTTCACGAAAAATGCTTTCCAATTTAATGTAAACATACATATTCGATTTAATTTTTTCGAATACAGGAGAATACCGCGAAAAGTGCACAGAACTAATTCACTCGGCGTTTAAGAGCAAAATTTTATCATAATTTTGGCACAGTGTTTGCTTGTTTGTTGTGATCCCCCCTACTGTTCAAATTTTTTTGCGTAAAAAAATATACAAGTTTAATAACTTGTTATCTGTAATAATGATATTAGCTTTCGATCCGCTATTGCTTTTAATAATATACAGGATAAATGAAATTTGTTGCGTCCGGTTTCAGAAATTCAGCGAAATAGGGAATTCTACAAGAATGCAGACGTCAGACCACCGTTCACGTACGCATCCTTAATTCGGCAGGTGAGTGGCTAATATAATTGTCGAAGGATTCTCCGGATATCGTATTTTCCCGTCGCGTCGTTAACTTAGCGAATCATTGTGGGGACTTTCCTTAACAATATAAAATTATTTAAATCGTATTATCGTCGATTATTTTAATAATTTGCGGAATACCCTGAAAATTAATTTTCAATTTATTATTAAAAGTTAGGTTGAGTATTATTTTGATTTAATAACGTTTTATGTCGAACTTCATTATATGTTATAATTATATAGGTGTCATAAAATTTATTTTATTATTTATTAATTCAATTTATCACATTTTATTAGAGAATTATAATATTAAAATAATAGTAAACTAATATTTTTGAATATAATAATACGTAATATTGTAATCTAAAAGCAAAAATTTTACACGATGTATTATATGAATTAATATCACGTACGTAGGGAATTTCTTCGTTCATGGACAGTTAAAAACCTTGGCCATGATGTTTTGTCGCTTGGAATACAACTTAATATAATTATAATGTTGCTCTTTTCATAGTCTATCATCGAATCACCCGAGAAGCAGCTGACGCTCAATGAAATTTACAACTGGTTCCAAAACACATTCTGCTACTTCCGGCGCAACGCAGCAACGTGGAAGGTATATTTTATAATTCCAGTTTTATAATTAAAAAATCGATTTTAAAGCGAGAAAATTAAATGAAAAATGGAGAACGGTAAACTTTTGATTTGAAGTATCGAGATATCTAAAATATGTAATAGCTTCTGTTATAATTCTTTTTTCCTAATATTTCACCTTTGCAGCCAATTCTTGCAAGGTGTAAAATATCCTTTTATAGCGGTTCTATTTTTCCACAAGTTAAACGGAAATATATATTTCAAAACATAATCTTTAAATAGCGGCAGAGTTACGATAAAGTGGAAGTAACTCCTCTTTTAACTGGACGAAGTTAGCACGAATCTGTTTGTGCAACGGGAGTGTCACAAGGATAAAACAATCACGCAATTTGTATTTATATGAGCGGATTAAACTGAATGCGCTTAACAAGAAAGGATGACAGCTTATCGGAGAATTTCGGATAATTATATGTATTGATTTGGATTAACAGGCTAAGTGACGTGCCGGGCAGAGCAGCTGGTAATGATAGTTGTGTTGCTTTCTCGAAAAGGGGGGGAGAACTGGTAACATGTGAAATATGACGTATTACGAGTCATTTATGAGCCATCTGTCATTATATTCTTCTCCATTTCCCCTCGTTCGTAGACTACTCAATAGCATCGCGTGTCAGAATAACAGCGATCCTCTTAAACTAATAGTGAACTAATAGTCTAAACCAGCGGTAAATAGAATTGAAATGTCCTTACAGACGATTATTGTACTAATGTTATAAAACAGAGAGATAATAACGTTATATATTTTTCTGTAGGCACATTATGTCAATTATTTTATCATTTAAAATGATTGCTGCCAACGTATTTGAAAGAGAAATCGTCTATTAGCAAAGCCGCATTAAATAGTAACACAAATATGTGTTCATTGGAGATCTCATAAATTGCTTTATTTTGACAAAAGAACGTATATTATTAAAATGATTACGACTTATCATCATTTATTTAATTTGGAACGAATTGAACGAATAAAATTGCCAATTAAACGTCGCGCGGCACAGTAGTAAAAATTAATATATTCCGCGTCTCGCTCGTCAGGCGTTCGAAAGAAACGAATATAACATGCCGATGGTTCATGATCGATTTGTAAGCCGACGTGACAAACCGCTTGTTGGCAAGAGTGTTTGCGCGCGTGCGTTTTTTTACATGTGTGTGTGTGTGTGTGTGTGCGAGTGTGCGTGAAAGTAATTGACGTTTGCCATGACGCTTCGCCTCGCATGGTTATGTGTATATGAAAACATAAAAAAAAGAAACGCAAACAGGTTTGCCGTAAAGAGCAGGAGGAAGCGTGAAGGATCGAGCGGAGCGGAGCCGAGACCAGCACGTCGGCGACAGCGGATGGCGAACAGACACGTCATCGAGCGTGGCCTCGTCGAATTTTACATTCGACCCTGCGGCATGAATAATTGTTGTCGTTGCCCCTAGATTTAGATGACTTAGCTGTGCATTAACGATAAAGGAATGCCACAAACCGTGTCTCTTTCGATTAATCATATTTTGGTTCGTTACATCCTCATGCGGCCTTCAACGTCGCGATTTCATTATCGATTTCCTTCTGTGCTAACAGCGATCATCATCATCATCACCGACATCATTGTCACCGATCATCGTCTCCATCATCATATTATTGGTGGATTTCGCGTCATTATTGTCATTGATTATCGGCTGACTAGACTTTTTCTGTATCTATTATTATTTGTTTGTGTATGTCACAACGCGATGTCGATTTTGGTTCTTCTTCATTGGCTGCCACCTGGAAGACTTGCCCGGCTATTTTTTTTAATAATAATAGTCGTGACTGAATAATTGCATTTATAGAGACATTCTTTAAAATACAGCACACCGTTGCACTTGCGTAGTAATTTGCGCTGCTTTTACTTGACATCCATTGTTTACGTTAGTTTGCGTTATTTTATTTGTTCGCTTAGTATTTTTAAAACTCTATTTACATTCCAAAAACAGCTTTTTTTAAAGAACGCTATCGAAACTATTTTTTTATTATTCTAATGTTCAAATCGTTGTTGGGAAATATACCATTCCGAATAAGAAAACGTAGAAACAATACAGCAGCATTTTAGTTTTTTATTTCAGTTTAAGGTGGCAGCTTTGCTTATATTCTTCAAGAATGCTAAATAGCCATGGCATCCATCTTTGAATGACGGCAAATAGAATAAATATCAAATTAATTTTTCTATTGTACACGAAATATTTTACATATCTATACATATATTACAACATTCATAAAATATATTTTACAAAAATAAAATAAAAGCTGTTATACAACTTTTTACAAATAATTTTGTTTTTTTTTCTAAACGATAGAAGACATTTTTGTAATTTATTTACACACATTTGTTTTGAAATATATCATGAATGTATCATACTTCTCTCACGTCTCTTCAAAAATGGCTGACATGAGCTTTCAAGAGCAGCGTTGTTGAACAGATCATCCTAAAATTCTAGGCCAAAATCATTGTCTACAAAGACTCGAATCGTATTAAAACGAGGATATAAGATCTAGGTTATAAATCGAGGCTATAAGATTGAAACTATTTTGTACAAAAGTGCATGAAGTTATAAAATATTTAAGAGAATTCGATTATAACTTCTCTGTATCACTGAAATATATTCGTAACGTTAATGTGCAAAGAAATACGCATTGTGGGATTAAGAATTTCAGTTAAAGTTAAATTGCAACATTTTAATTATTATTGTTCGTTATATTTTTATGAATATTGGATAAATAAATTTTAGTATTATGATAAAAATATTGACAAACAACTTTGCACGTTGCTTTATTGACAGATAAATGTTATTTGATTACATCTACATTTTTTGTTATTATTGTGGTAAAATTTAATCTGATTAAAATTAAAAATTTCGAATTTACAAGTTTCGAATACAAATCACACACATACGTACTGACAGTCTTATAAAATCATATTTAAAGTAATTTTATATCATTTCAATATAACAACAATAATTATGTTATTAATAAAAATTAATGTTTCAACGATTTGATTCGATTTTGGCAAAATTTTGTTGATTTAGTTTGGTTTAAATGCGATTAAAGAAATAAAATTCAATTCTATACGACGTCAAAGAATCTTAAGTCGCGCATCTCTACCAGTAACGTTGAGAATATATTGAGAACTGTGTTTGAAATATCCCGTATGAAAAAGTTCTAGGAAAACTCGAACATACGCAACGTATACATATATTCGCATAATATTAATTCAAGATATTGATACACCATTGCGGTAAATATCGGGAGATGTGTTTAATCAAAGTCCTGCGCGCGCTTAACGCATAAAGTGTTCCGCTGCACGGGCACTCAACGAGATCGTTCGCAACGCTGCTCGTTGGCACCTTGGCACCTCGACAAATCATACGGCACACGCACAATATCGCACGTCTCACTTAGCAACCTCGCGCCTCGGTCTCACGATCATCATCCATTCTTGCCTCATCAGCGTGATCGGTCATCATCACCCGATGTCGAGGACTCTCTACCGCCTGCGTAACATGCAAGCCCGCACGTACACGTACACAACACCGCGCCACAAACGACCGTGAATCCTTTCTCCCCTTCGCCGACTACCGGGACCGTGATTGAGTTGGCTTCGTTCGTTTTTTGCGTTGCTTATTTAGTCTGTGTATTATTTTGTATAGAACGCAGTGCGACACAACCTGTCTCTCCACAAATGTTTCATGCGAGTCGAAAACGTGAAAGGGGCCGTATGGACGGTGGACGAAGTGGAGTTTTACAAGAGACGCCCACAGCGCGCTTGCAGCACGACCGGGTACGTTGCCCCTCCCCATGGCCCCATCGATCAGAAAGAAAGAAAATAATTATAACCGCGCTTTTTACTCTCTTTATTCTCTTTCTCTCTCTCTATCTCTTTTTCACTTTCTCTCTTCTCTCACACTGATATTTCTTACTGCCTCCCTCCAGCTTCCCTTCTTGAAGCGGAGACCAACGAGACTGACGAAGAATCTTTCCTTCTCCCATGTGTATCAAGGAGAACAGTTCTCTCCGGATCACGAACTCCTACGATTTCACCGTTTCCCGAAAAATCCCTTTCTTTGTATATCTGTACTTCACTTTCTCTTACTCTGTCTTTTTACATATACTTAAATCATATTTATATTCACTCTTATTCGCTTTTACTATATTTATAGTCGTACCGCTGACCACCCCCCCCCCCAGCCCCCTATACTGTCAATATTTTTCTACAGTTTTATATCATATTTATATAACTTTTTACATACTTTTTATACATATTTTTATATATCGATATTTATATATATTTACACATATTTATATATATATTAAGAATATTTAATATTCTATCTTATATATATAGCTCTTTTTATATATATGTATTTTTAATATATCTGTTTTATATATATTATATATATTTCTATATATGCGACTCTTAAAGGCGAACGCACGTATCAGTGCGTTTGTGGCCTTCGTATGTATGTATACGCACATACACGCACGCTCTCCTGTGCATTTCTCTCTACTACTCTTTTTTTAATCATATTTAATCGCCTACACAAAAATGTCGTGTTTCCCTTGTTTTACATCTCTCTTCATAGTATATTGTACCTGTTTGTACTTGATACGTGCGCATTCATACGTATAGATCTGTGTGTGTATAAACCTTTTTATACACCTAAAATGCCATAACAATCTTTACTGTACGTCGCTTGTGTCGTCTGTTTGTATGTTGTTGCTAATATGCAGTTTCTCGAGGTGTCGTTTAAACAATTCGCGGATAAAAGTCTATTGTATTTGTAAGCGAGAAATTGAAAGTTTTCAAAATATAAGTAAGACACTGTTCTTATATTCGGATTTCTTCTCTCAATTGGTGAACAAAGCGCGACGAATGGAAAGTTCCAAACGTCTCTTTGCAAATGAATTTATGTTTACGCAGACTGAAATACTCGAGAAACTACCGTCATCACTGTGTTTGAACCCGCGTGTGTGTGAACTTCTTACTTGCCCGTCGTCGTGTGATGGTAGTCGGCAGTCTGGTGGGTGCGTGGATGTTGCGTGAGAGTGCGTCGCCGATGAAAGAGCCACAACAGACGAAAGGAAAAAAAAATGAAAAGAAACACACAGATAGAAAGAGAGCTTAGAGATGCTAATCACGTTCTCGGAGATGGGAATCCGTAGTACGTCGTGTGTGCTTTTCATAACGAGCATGTGAGCTTTGCAGCGACTAACCCGATCGAGAACGGCGGGGCCGAGTAGTCAGTCTCTCTTGGCCCGAGTCTAGTCTCGAAAAGCCCCCGGAAGCCCGGAAGCGGAATTGCCCCCCTCCCGGAACAGAGTGAGAACCGCAGTGTTGCACTTTGTCAGGTAGTGAGAGGAAGCCGCCTTTACTACGTTTTTTATTATACTCTGCGTACTCTCTGTTTTTATTTTCTCTGATTTGTTCCATCCCTTCTTTTTGCGAATCTGTGCTGCTATTTACTCTCTCTGAAAAGTCGACGTTTCCGAGATCGTGCCGAGATCATTCGTGTGTGTTCCCGGCAGCACGATAAGAGCGACGGAGCCGTCGGCAGAGGGACGTGCCAGCGTCCGCTGGTGCGTCCGGGTCCCGTGTGAAACATGCGCGACCCGGGAAGCATAAACCGGCCTCGCGCAAGCAAACACGTGAGGCCCATCCCCTCAGTGCGAAGGGTAGCGAGCGGCGAGTAGCACGGGCCGAGCGCAAATTAAGAAAACAAAAAGACAGAAAGAAAAAAAGCGAAAAAAATGCGCAAATCAACTGCAAAAAAAATCAACCAGAAACCTTGTCTTTTTTATTCTCTTTTTCTCTATTTCTTGGTGGTCTTGTCTGTGTATACAGAACGCGATCCGCACCAATCTATCATTGCACAAGTGTTTTGTGCGCTATGAGGACGACTTCGGGTCATTCTGGATGGTGGACGACGCCGAGTTCGTAAAGCGGCGGCATCTGTCCCGCGGCCGCCCCAGGAAATATGACCCAACCCCATCACCCACTCCACCCCACCTCTCCGCACAGTAAGCACTACCACTTTTTAGAATTCTGCTGGCTGGCTGGCGCGACGTTCTGACCTTACCGCGGTACTTTTTTATGAACGCGGCGACCGGGACGTTTTCGCTTGGTCGTTGTCTACAAATCGAACCACTAAATGGGCTTTACAACCTGCTGCCTTTGAAAGTCTTTGTGCACATTTACTCCGCGGATGTGCACGGTTGCAGCTGTTACTGTTATATTGACGTAACGACATGCCCTTTGGAATAAAGAAAAATGTGCTTCGAAGCAGCGAATTTACTTCGTCATATTTCTGTATTAATAAATTTATGATAAATGAAAGAAGATGAATATATAATGTTAAACGTGAATTAACGTGAATATAACGAAATGAACATGAAAATGAATTGAATTTTAGAAAACAATTATTTAATTTTATGTTTAATTTATTGAAAATATAAACATTGTTCTATGTTTGATTAATTTCTCAATGAAGCAACTTAAATTGGCTTTCAAAAATTGTAATAATTTCTTGAATAAATATATATTTTTTATTTTTATATCTTAGTTATTTTTACAAGGCAAACAGCTGCAATTATAGATGCAAAAATCAATTTGGATTAGTTAGATGTTTTACAATCAGCCATAAGTATTAATAAAATTTTTGCATCTCGGTGAAAACGTTTTTTAAATCATATTGCAATACAATTTAAAGTACAACTTACACCAAGGCAGCAGGAAAAGCTCCATGCAGTTTGTCCAATCCCTTTGGAAATGATTTCCGCATCATGCCTGCCTCGAGCGCCTTTAAAGTTCCGATTCCTTAAGAAACTGGACAGTAGTATTATCCCACTGTTATCTTGCTCGTCTATTTGTTATAAGTGTGCAATTTTATAAAATTGTGTAAATAATATTTATTAAATAGACAATATTATGTAACTGCTAATAATAAAGGTGTATGACCTTATTAAAAATAAGAAAATATAATTTTACTTTTTAATTTAATTATTTTTTTATTACAACACATATTGTACAGCAGATACAAATAAAATTTTGTGTGTATATATATATATATATATGTGTTGCAGAAAAGTAACAAATTTACTATGTAATTAAACATTAATATATAAAGCATTTAAATTTCAAACAGTTTTAAAATTTATATATTTTTTTAATACATATATTCTTTATTTATATATTTTTTTATCACATTTGTTTCTATAATTGCATTTTTCCTATCAAAATGTCGAAATAATATTTTAAATAAATAAATAAATAGATAACTTGTTTCTTATTTAACGTTTTAAATATGAATTTGAACATAGAGATGTTATTCATTTAGTTGTCAAGATAATTAATGTTTAGAATTTAAAACGAAGAAGATATTTAGTCTAACGTTTAGTAATACTTCATATTTAGTTCTAAGTTGATCAAAAAATATTTATAATTAAAGAAATAAAATTTCCTTTGTAAAAAAATAACAGGGTTTTATATTTAGAAAACATGTGAATTTTGCACACTTTTGCAAATGACGTCCAAGAATTCATAGGATATCCTCGTATACGTCACCAGTATTGTAACCCGAGGCTCTTGCACTCCGTGCTAGCTTGAATCCTGCACGGTCCTGCAACGTCCCAACAACAGGACGATTGGTCAGAGTTGCCGGATCTTCAATGTGTCTACTAGTTGCTCGCATGGATTACCAGGAATCCTTAATATCCGTTCTTCCGATTAAGCCCTCTAAATTGTCCCGTCCACTTGGAAAACACTGCTTATAAACGTATATACGCTTAATATAGTGCTGTTCGCGTAGCGTCTCGTGTGAAAGTGGTGTGTTTCTGCGGGCAAGCGTTCTTTTGTGTTGAAGTTTTGCTTTTGTTTCTCCTTTTTTCGTTCTGTTTGTTCATTTGTTCTCTTGTAACGAGAGTATAGAGAATTACTTTTCTCTTCTTTTTATCGTAGATTTGCTATGACCTTTAATAGCGTTTTACTTTTAATAGACGTTTGTAATATTTTACGTACATTACTTTTATTTGAGTCCTACCGAATGATGTAGTAGTATAGTATCCTGGCGAACTTCTGTTTCTTCAGTTTTTATCGGATGCAGTTTTTTTTGCAATATCTTTTGCGATTTTCAACTTACAAATATTTATTAGACGCTCTTCTGAAAAATTCCTCTACTTTACAATTTATGTCGTTGTGTTTAATTCATCAAAGATATACTTTTTTTATTTGATGATTACTTGCATAACTATTTAGAAAAAAATAAAGATATTTTTAAAAGTATCATAAAAAATCCAAGTCTGAGAAAAGATAGTAGAAATATTAAATATTAAATTTAAGCCATTTTAACGAATTACATGACTAATGCTAGGAAAAAAATTGGAAATGCTCTTTCTTAAAAGTTTAAAATACTTTAAGATAGAATGACGAATACCATTTCAAGACAAATAAAGTTAAGAATCGCAAAATAAACTTTAGCATCTTACATCATGCTTCCGCAATGAGCGAATGGTTCTTGGTTTGAGTGAATATGTACGTTAGGGCTACTCGCGCATGTGTAAATTGTGTATACTATGCGTTACAATTATAACCTCGGGTGGAATTCTTCAATCTTCATCGTTGCGACTCGTCTTGTATCACAGGTACCATGTGGACTCAGTATAAAATCAAAGTAATACTTAATAATATAATTAACGAAAAATTTTTACTTATTCATCTTTAATACCTTTTAAAAATTTTATCTACTTTTACTCAATCTCTCTTTTTTAACTTCTCTCTCTCTCTTTCTCTCTTTCTCTATCAACTTTCCTCTTTCCATTTCTATCTTCACTATCCTTTTTCTATTTTTCTCTTTATTCAGCGCTCCTTGTTGCTTGATAAACGGTCTCAGGCAATTTTTTTCTTATCTTCTTCTTCGCATGCTTTTTTTAATCTCTCGTCAAGACGTACTCTAAGACTGAGTACATTTACCATTATTTGACGGTGATCGTAAGAAACCAAAAAAAGCTTCTCTTTGCAAATCGCCGAGAAGAAAAGGGTTTGGCTGATTGCTATACAATCAAATAATCATTATTAAATGATTTGCAAGGTAACAAAAGTGAATGGTAAACTCAGGTAACCTGGTGGCCGTTTATAAGTACATTTGTTTCGAAACTAACGTTGTAATAAAAATGAACGAAAGAAAAAAATACTAATTGATACTATTTTATTCATGAAGTTTCGAAACGGGAGCGCTTTTTTTAAATCTTTTTGTAATTTTTATCTAATCTCGCTCAATCACCGATGAGACGAGTGCGGTGGACAAACCGATACGCGAAGCACTGTAAGTAGGTAAGAGTATCTCGGATACTTTTTTCGCTCTTTTTTAATCTCTTTTTGATATATATATTTATATGTATACATTTTTCATATTTATATAATTCTCTTTGTATCTCTCTCTTTTTCTCTCTCTTTCTCTTCTCTTTCACTTTACACCTCTTTCTCTCGCTTTCTCTATTTTCTCCTTTTTGTCTCTTTAAACGTCTCTACATCTACTACTCCAACATACATACACGCACACAAACATAGTCACCGTACACTCAACTTCAACTCCCTCTTTTCTATCAGATCCGTCCCAACATTGACACGATTAAAGAAAACTCATACACGCGATTGATTTCAGGAAATATACGCACACGGCCGAATTTCGAATATTATTAACAATATTTTTCTCTGTCAATATCTAGGGGTGTACCGTCAAAGAGTCCAACGTTGACGCATAGTCCTACTATGTACGGTGACGCGCTTAACGCCAACCTGCAGGTAACTATTAATAATTAACAATCATTTATTGTATTAATAATTAATTCTTGAAACTACTTATGTCTTACTTTTGCTGTCTTAGTCAAGTATGATTCGATAAACATTAAAGTGGATAAGTGTCGTAACGAGATTACTAATTGAATATGTGTGTTTTGTATTAATCAATTCGTCTTAGAGAGATCTGTTGACAACTTACGAGTTTCTACAAGTTTATTGAGTTTTTTTAAACAAGTAGTGATTAGCAAAAAAATGTTGCCTCTCAAATAGAAACAAAGTTTTAGTATAGCATTACAATCAATAAGTAAGAAGCACAATTACTGTTTCTTAAAGTAACTAATGCGTAGTATCTAAGTGAAATTAGTATTCTGGTATTAAATCGGTAATAACTAACCCTCTAATGCAATTTGAGTATTTCCAGGCACTCGGGGAGTCTAACATGGGATTTTTGAATCCGATGTGCACGTCAACAGCGACAAGTCCTGATAAGGAACATGTGTTACCTCATAACGACTTAATGTAAGTTCACCATTATGCCCGTCACTCATTCGTCCCTCGAATGTCACACACAGAGTACATTTTATCGGATGTTGACCAAAGTGTTGTTAGAACTCGCCGCGATAACTTTTTCGCGTTACAAATCTGTCCAATATAAATCTGTCAAATATGTCCAACATTTTCCCTACATTTTCGGAATGTTGTTACAGCTTATAACAATATTGCCGAAATACTGCCTAGAAAATCCTCCATTTACGGGTGAAATTTGTTTTATTCACGGACGGTGTTTGCGAACAGTTTATACGATCCATTTCGATCGCGCGCACGCGGTGCAAATGCAAGAGCCGTGAAAATGCACCCCCGTCCACGCGACTCTTCCACGCAAAACACAAACTATCCGTTGCAGCCGCTTGACAAACCGCATGAAACCGCGACAATGAAACATACCGGCGGAAAAGCGAGAGCGTTATTCCCCCGCGCGCGTGTGTGTCGCTAAAAAAAATATACCGCCGCGCCTGTCGCGCTCTATGAAATATATATGTCCCGGCACACACCGGCGCAGGGACGCTCTCGCAAGTTTTCCACTCATAAAGCGTACACAACACATTCGTGCGTGTCGTCGATTCAACAGGTCGCCGCTGGATGAACCGGCCGTGCACATAAAGCAGGAGAGCCAGAGCCCGGAAGGAGGGAAGCACGCGAGATTAATAAAGCGCGAGCTGCCGGACGGGCCTATGGAGCAGGAGACGGAGGATGATCAGGCGGACGAGAGAGAGTACTCGGAGAGTCATGGCCACGACTCCGGCCAGGACGAGGATATCGCGGAGGACTTGTCGATGGCACCCGACATAATGATCCCGGAGGATCAGGTCGAGGCGTAGTATCGCTCTGTCGTAACGAGCCGATAAAAACGAGATGTATACAAAGTGTCCCGTTTGTTCGGTCACGCGATCGAGGAGAAAAGAGCCCTTCTACTACGTTGACCAGGGTAGATCAGAGGACGGAGGTGAATGAGCGGAAGGGAGAAAACGAGGAGCGAGTAGAACGGGAAGCCGAAGATTCGAGGAGGATGACGAAGAAAGCCCTCCAGGACCACCTACTCCCTCCACACTCCTCCTACGTACGAGTCCCCCTCAGCGTATCATATCTGTGCCGCGACGTCCCAATGGCGGCTTTAAGGTAACGAAAAAGGGAGCCAATCGAATTTGTGAGAAGGACACTGTCGGTTTAAGCGACGGCGGCACTACCGACGTCACAGCGTCGTAATCTCGGCGATATTTTCGGGAGCGAGATCCTTCGATCCATATCCTTACTCAAGCAATTGCGAACAACGATGTATTTTATTTTTCCTCTCGATCTTTTTTCCGTTTCGGTCAGCCGCGTTATATCTCTAAAATAAACACGTATACATAAATATATACATATATCTTTCTCTTTCTTTCTCTCTCTCTCTCTCTCTCTCTCTCTCTCTCTCTCTCTCTCTCTCTCTCTCTCTCTCGTGTACATTGCATTAGAAATTAATGTAGCGACGATAGGGCACACCGAGCACGGCGCGCCTTGCGGTCGGCGCGCCTTACCGGACGCCCCGGAAACGCAACGGGAAGTACTCTTCGCCGGAGGAACCGATGGCTTTGCGGTTTATGCACGCGTGCGTAAGATAAAATGCCGAGTAATTGGACGCGGACGCTCTAAGTCTTTAAACTTTTTTTACGTTCTATCGAACAAGCAATATAATTTTTTTAAATTACAAATAATTAAAAACAAATGATTAAAAATGATTATATATGTGTTATATGTACAGGGTATTTCCGGTGGTACAACCACTGGAAATACCCTGTTAAAATGTATGCCAATTTTTCAGGTCGATTATCTCGGAAATGATATATTATACCAAAAAGATTTTTTATTCTACGTTTTCAACTTATTTTTTCTTGCAGAAATCACCGGAATACCTCGTATATATTGTGCGAAACGTTTTCTATTAGGTGGTACGATACTTCGTACTTTGTATTGAAAGAAAGTCATGCTGTTTTCGTTTCGTGTGATCATTCGATAACTCACGTGACTAAATTGTTGCGAAATAATGTGCCATGCTCGTCGATGACATTCGACAATTCGGAACTTTTGGGTAAAGAGAAAACCAAATCACGAGGAAGCAATGCGCGGTTCCGCCGGAGAAGCGAATCGATCGGACAATCCGATGGGATTGAATCTAAAACATAAATCGATAAAGCCATGATGGTAGTGATGGTGGTGGTGGGTACGTACGGGAGCGACTGAGTTTAGTCTTTAAGTCGTTCACCCAGCGAGCGAAGAGCATTGTGTTATTCTCGCGATTAAGCGGGTTCTCTCGAAGAGAGACCTCGGTGTATCAGATACAAGACACACACACACACACACACACACACACACACACATACACACACATACACAAAAGTTAAAGTAAGAATCGCATCCGTGACGAAACCGGATGCGTCCCGGCGTACCCGTCCGCTACACTTGGTAGCACTCTGTATAGTCTAGTGAAGTTGATCGTAAGTAGTTTCGTATTCATTAAATGGTAATTAATCGGTCGAAAAAAAAGGAGAAGAAAACGGTCGATGTGTTTGTAAATGAGCGCTGCGATACGCGACGCTCGTACGCACGCACGCGCGCGCGTGAGACGATCTTTCAAATTATACTTTCCGATCGAGCCGGTCAGAAATCCGCGATGCAAAATGATATTATATTAGGTGTATGTAGCTCCGCGCGACACGATCGGGGATGACACTCGAGCGAACGTTACGAAACCGGGGATAAGTGGGAAGATCGCTAACGCGACGTTTTATAAGAACGTGTATACATTACACGGGAAACAAAATTCCAGATTTGACGCTACATCTCGACAATTTTTTTGTACGATAAATATATATAGATATATATAAATATTTAACTTCACACATCGTTTCTAAGGTATAGGATAGACTCAGCACCGTGGCGAGATGGTGCTTTTCAAGTTCCAACGCATTGAAAGCTAGCATTTCAACGTCTTGGACGATTAACGTAAAAAATTTCGAGTTGTTAGGTATTATACGCGTTCAAGAAGATTATATTATAGTTATTAGCACTTCCTTCTGTGATACGTGAATAGTAAGACCACTATATTTAATTATAATATATATACATATAATTAAGGGACTTATATATATATCTATACGTTACAAGTCGTTTTTGGTTGCTAAGTCTATTGTATATCACAAATTTTCCTTATCAATTACAGGTAATTAATGTATGTCACGCTATACCGAATCGAATGTCGAAAGAAAAAAATATTGCATAAAACAATAATAAGGTTAAACAATAATCACGTTAATGATCTCCCTACTTCTCTAAGCATGAAGTCTATAAATAAATTAAAAAAGGTACTATGCATATACACATATATTAATACGTATACGTATCGAAATTGTAAGGAATTAGATGTCGACAGCCCTCTCCATCCAAATTTTTCTCCTCCCTCCCACACCCGTTCCTAGTCTTATATGCACACACACACACACACAAAATCGAGGACAGTATATTTCTTCTAAAGTGCGCGGTTTTCAAATCCTGAAACGCAAGTGTAGAAAACGAATCCATGTCAGTATGGCAAACACTTTAAGTTGTATTCGACAATTCGAATTTCTCTTGAGCCATATTTTTTTAAATTTTCCTATGTAAACAACATATTTGTCGAGCTTAGAAGCTAATGCAATTACCGTAAGGCGTTTACGTCACTTCCACGCAACAACTGGAGACGAAAAGCGCATTTATATTTTTTATTAGTGTGGCATTATGTGCAATTCGAAAAACGATAATTTCCAGGAAATAAGATCTATGCAAACCTCGTATGAAATATTTAACTTTGAATTAAATAAAACAACTTCTTGGCAACGTCAAATACTGTAGAATATTTAAAAAAAAGTTTCGAAAAATATTTCACAATTGTTTGATATCTGTTGTTTATTCACAGTTGTCTTAGTTTTAATTGCAAATTCCAGTTGCAACTTTAATTTTAATTTTATTGATGTTTTAGTACATCTGTAAGTAGAATACGGGAGTTTGTGAAATTTTATAATGAGTTCTTTCTTAAGTGAGCGATGTTAAAACGCATTGTAATAAGATAACGATTACGTGAAATTGTTTTTTGCTTGTATTCTTTTATCTCTAAGTGATATTTTTTCTATTATTATTGTAAAAGAAATGTAAAGGTAATTGAAATCACGTAAATCACAATTGAATCTTACAGTAGAAACTCACAAACTTTCGCAGTCTAGTTATAAGATGCAAAAGTAACATTAAATTTTATTAAAGAATGAATATATTGTACTTCATTCCTCTTTTTCTGTTTATCTGTCTAAGCAGATATTATCTTTTCTCATTTTGGGAAATTGAATTGTAATAACGTGAATGTTTGAATTAGTTATTTCAGTGAAAAATCGTATAAAAATAAGAAAATACGATATATTGATATAAAATATTACGAATTTTATGTTTTAATTTGAAATTTTTAACAATCAATAATTGACTAAACCTGTGCATATAATTTGAGTAAATCTTTTCTGCAAGTTGTTTACAAGTTTTATCATTATTACATATTTGTAATATGTGTTATTAAATGACTTTATTCGGTTGTTACAAGCATTCTTTTATTAGAAAACATTGAATAAAAGAAACAAAAGTTTGTTAAATATATATTGATAAATTAGTTATATGTCAATAACCTTAATTACACATTAATAATTTATTATTAATTATAATTTATAGAAATGCGTTTCTTCATTTTTATAATTGTCGAATATTGACAAAGCAAAACATTACTAAAAAAAAAAAATTTTAATTTTCGCATTTTAAGTGATAAGTAATTTCAAATCGCCACAGTTCAGCTTTAATTAATAAGACATACATATCTGCGTTGTGAGGCTTGACAGACTTGTGCGCTACATAATTTAAAACGCGAAAATTGATATTTGCATGTACTTGTCCCGAGTGTAAATTTCTCCGCAGGGTTAAGGAATAATTAAATCACACGCGCATAGAAGGAAAGACAAAGCGTAAAGAGCGAGAGAGAATGCGAAGTGTGAATGTGTATGTCTGCATTTTTGTGCCGTAAAACGTTCGGCAGCCACCTGGATGAAAATTTTGCGAGGTTCAGTGCCGTTTGGGCTTGCTTTCGCGTATGATACTATTAATAATCTAAGTCTATATGTATTATGTATAATGAATTAAGAGAACTTTACACACATAAACACACACACACACACACACACACACACACACACGTATGTATGACACATAGAAGACTCTCTTGTAAATAATTAAACTCATCGAGGCATTAGGAATTTACGCATACGTCATTCGCGGACGGATGATTCTGCCGATATTTCGCGGCCTGTACTGCGCGTATATACGTGTGCATGTGTGCGCATGAGTGGTAATTGTGTATGCGAGTGCACGCGTTAATTAACCCGTTAATCCCCCCGTTAATCCCGTCATGCATTTAATTTTGACACTTGAAGTTTCCTCGGGAGGATAATTCGACGCAAGACATTTTCTCGTTTTGCCGGGTGAACGTTCGTCACGTCGCGGGGAGGAGCGGGGCCTCTGACGACCGGATAATAATTTATAATTGAAAATCGGTTAATTGATCGATCAAGCGCCGCGTCGCGTGACATTTTGGGCGGGCTCGCGCAACGCGTATCTGCTGCTGAATCTTTTGTATTATGACAATGTTACACATACCCACAGATGCTTTATTAATAATGTTTTTTTTTTCTTTTTTTTGTTATGTTTGTGACGAGGGCAATTTAGATTTATGTACGCGGGCATTGCGATCGATTAGCGCATCATTTGGACGAGAGATTATTTTATCATTTTGCTTACACATTGCTATAGAAATTGTAGCTTTCAACCGTACCGCGTAGAACTTTGCAAAACGCTCGAAATGTAATTGCCGATAACGAATCCAATAACCATCGATGGCATTTTATTGCTTTACTTTTAACGAAAGCAACGGCGGTTCTGTGCGATCATATCAGATAGACTAAAGTATCCAACATGAACAGTGCCAAATCGATGCTGACGTTTATTTGTTTAACAAACAAACCAAGACAGTCGAATAAAAAATGTTTGAATCCTAAAGAATCACAATTTTTAAACATTTTTCTCAGATCTTTCATCGTTCATTATGAAGCTGTTAAAAAAAACTCAGTGCAGCACGTCGGTAAAATAAAATAACAGTCGTTCGTCATATTTTATGAATTTAGTAATTATTATACATTGATTAATGTCCGGACATATTCAGCAATTTCGTTATATCTGTAATCGAGATGGACATGTTCATGACAAATTTCATTGCGTCCCACTCAACATTTTCACGAGTGCGTATGTAATTCACATCGTAAGGATTCCGGTCAAATAAAGCATTCCCTCGCAAGTAAATCAAACATATTAGAAGGACGTACAAACAAATGTGGTTTCTAACGTAAAATAATGTGTATCTGTAATCTCTGACAAAATTGTAGAAGATAATTTTCTACATATCTTTTTCGTTTTTTCAAAAATATAATTAACAGTAATTTGGATGAAAAAAGTAAGGAGGTTGTTATCGCAATTCGAGCTCGCGCAAAGAAAATTCTGTAAAGGAAGACCGTAATCGATCGAATAGGATACCGCTAGCATAAATTAAAAATTATTGCATTCTCCTACAATGTTTATTGTCTGGATTACTTTGTTAAGTATTTGTATGATAAGTTGCCTTGTAAAAATGTACCGATTTTACTAAGAAATTAAATGTGTTACTGAAAGAAAACCATGCACAATTTCTCTTCAACTGTTCTTATCAACCTCCGGTCTTTACATCGGGAATGATAATGGACGGAGTGTAGAAATATAGCCGATTAAGTAGTATAATTAAGTAGTAAGTACCGATGAATTTATCATTTTCACCGTACTTTCTTTGGATAAGACTGACATCGTTTGTATAATGCTTGATAATCCCGTTAGACGTATCGAGATTTATATATACGTAAATTAATGTACCTAGGAAAATATATGTCTAGATTACAAGAAGCACTTATATCATACTGTAAATAGTGAATTTACGGAATCGCATTTTCTAGTTCGACGTAAGCGTTAGTATTAAGATCCTAGCTGGTATAGAACTATCTTGAAAGGATATACTTATATATAAATATAAATATATATAAATATATATATATATATTAAATAAAATATTGCGACATATATAAAACACGAGAATTCTGAGCTCTTTAAAAATTATGTTTTCAAACTCCCTGTTAACGCATTTAATAAAGGGATCCTAAATACTTTTTGCTAATTGTTATCACCTTTTTGTATAGTTCTGTTAAATTTTTATCATTTTTGTAAAGCGATATTTAATATCGATCTGTAATTTTCATATTCACTATTTTTGATCACATCAAAATATTTTTTCTAAATGTATATATTATTTAATGAGAAAGAATAATCTTCCAAATTTCCTGTTTACGTTACACAATTAACAAAGTTATCCGCCTGATTTTGAATTTTATTTAAATTTCATGCAATTGATATTCAACTGAACGAAGTTTCATTAATTATATTGAACTGAAATGCTGATAGAGTCGTATTCATGGCTAAATACAGAATATAAATACGAGAATATTTAAATTAGGTGTAATTTATTTAATGTAACGAGCAAATAATGTAAAAACGTCACAAAGTTGTATTAAAACTAATGGCAAAAGATTTGGCAACAATAATGAGGTAAAAATGAGATATACAAGGATTTTATCTATGGTTAAAACAATTTTATCCATAGCTGATAATGTATTCTATTATTGTTAACTGTAAATTAAAAAAAATCTTAATTAAACTGCGAATAACATATTACGCATATAGGGAGACTTTGATGAAACACTTTAACATCATTTATTTCTATTAAAATGCAATAATGATTTCATCAAATAAGTTTGATAAAGTCAAATTAAAACCGATCATCTAATAAACAACTGAATGTTTTAATTACAATGCGAGATATTAATCTTACAATTTAGAATTATTCTAATATTTTGTTACATATTATATTATACACTAATATTTTCTGTTTCTATATAATTTTTTTTATTTGTTAATTGTCATATTGCAAATCACTTCTTTCTCTCTTTAATTTCCATAAAATTAGTGATTTGCTTACAATTAAAATATTTACTTCTAATCACTGCTAAAATATTCGTCTTTATTTAAAGTTATTTACATAAAACTAATTTGTTAAATATATAATTCTTTTATTACTAAATACATTTCATTAAAAAATTAAATGTTTTATTGTAAAAGTCATTATTATAAATTTATAATTATATCGGAATTGTTAGCATTCAGAGTTGGTCGAATGCTGAAGTTCCGTAGTAAAAAGTACATAATTCTTTTAAGCGAGCTATAAATCCACAGTAGTCGCTGCTAATATTGGAAGTTGAATCGTCTAATTTTTCTTTAAAAGAATAATAGTGTTCGATTACTTCATATGTCAGAGTGCGCGATTGTCAAACATATATAACAGATAGAGCAACAATAATTTTTGATATTAACAAAGATATTCTCTACTATTTTATTTTATGTCGTTACAAAACTCATTTCTTACTCTTTAGTATATTGAATTCTGCTTAGACGATTATCTACAGCTGCTATTACAGATAATATGTTTTTCACCTTTTTAATAAGAAAATTGTCAATATATTGCGGACGATTAATATAATTGATAAATAATTTGTTTTGTCCGTATTTGATGAAAAATGAAAAATGGGAGACTTATCTACATCGTTGGCAATTATTATAGAAAAAAATTTGTCAAAATGCTAAACTGTAAATCCGTCACATTTATCCATCGTTTTTCTGATTATCTATATCCCGCAAGTGATTAGCTAATAATTCCCACTTCGACGCCCATGGTGGTTTGTCCAATCCTTGCGTATTAACTTCCTCTATCAAGTTCGTCAGACGAACGAAAAATTCATTAAGCTTACCAGCGGTGCCGCGTCGCAATTTGTGGAAATGTTTGTCTAAAATATAAGTAAGTTTTACTGACGTCAGAAATCGTTTATGCTTCTATATTAAGATTAATCGATTCAATAGTGATAAAGTGACAAAAGAGTGGTGTCTATGAGTCTGTATTTTTTACAATCGTCATAAAGACGCTACAGATTATCAATGCTAAAATATAAATAGGATAAAAGCGGACAGTGTGCGACAAATCAATATTTCTGGGAATCGCGATATGACGCAAATAAGGTATAGAACTGATGGATAGGACTCAATTTTATTGAGTGTCTAAACATCTTTAAGTAAATGTTTTTCTTGAAGACATTTAAGTTGTCTTAAAGATTATTATTTTGATTATATTTAATTTTATATTGTGATAATTATTGTTATTAATAATTGTTATTTAATTATGTAATTGATAATTAAATATCATAATCAATTAAAATATGTACATACTTGAGGGATGAAAAGAATTTTTGATCCAAATTGTTTGTTGCGTCAGTGCCGCCATTAGTCTTTTGGTAATTAAACTCTGGCTCTCAGCTGTTACAGGCCTTAAGCGAGTAACGAATCGCAAAAGGTACTCTAATAAGTATCTTGTGCAGGCAGGTAGCTTCGCGAGGCATCGTTGCGGTTTTGAACTCCACGCGACAATGTAACTGAGGCTGTCAACATCAAGAAGAGGATGCTTAAGACCTTCCAACCATTCGAATAGTAAAGCTGATAACAGTTCCAAATTAGTTTCCAATTCTAATCGTTGCCAGGCAGTACATCGATGATTCAAGTCATTCTGAAAGTATATTTTTTATTGTTTTAATATTAACATTAACTATTGATTACTATAACTTATTAACATATTATTATATAAAAATATTAGTTAAATTATTTTATTTATTAGTTAATTGTTTTATATGTCATTATTTGCAAATCCACAGTTAAGATTTATCTAATTTACTATAATGATCACTACGTTATATTTTTTCAAACTAATTGCAAATATAGTCTCGGAAATCAAAATAGAAACATTCATATTTTTTAAATTTTGATTGTTTCTCGATTCAATGTATATGCCGGATTATTACAAATTAATTGTAAATGATAATAAATAAAATGAATGGTTTTAACACAAATGGATTTAATTATAATTCGCCACTTGATTACAGTTTTAAAAATAGAATTATACAAAATATATATTCCACACACATAGTATATCCGCGACGTACATTAAATTGATTCATTCTGTCAGTGAGCATATATACCATGCTCGCTATTCACTATTCACGACTCTATGTCTAGTTGTGGACATAGATATTCAAGCAGTTGAGCATGATAAGCTTGAAAAAACTGAATGAACGGTATGTACACATGCATGCACTAATTACAATGTACTGAAAATTATAGTATCTAAAGTGTAGTATTTAAAAGTGTTTTTTTCTCGTACATAAATATGTGAAATGCACCTGATACTCCTGCAAACGTTTCTTTATGGAATCAGGAAGTGAAGCGTTATCTCTGATGAGTGCTTTGATAGCTTCTTCGGCTGTAACCGTCTCGTAGTCATTGCGGGAGACGCTTCTTAAGTCTATGTGTGACTGAATTTCCTTGTAACAGTTGTTATCAACCAGATCTTGATCGTGAATGCCATCACCTAGAACATCATCTACGCAACTGTCGTCCAGACCTGTCACAATATAAGATCTTATTGTCAGATATGTAGATACATTGTTCAAGCGAGATTTTATCGAAATAGACGTAGAATAAGAGTATCGATTAACCTATATAGTTGAATTTATCAATACCTTTACAGAAATTTAATATTAATATTAACCCAGACAGTTTCTAAAAAAAATCAATTTAATGTTAAAAATAAATCGTAAATTTTCAAAATTTCTGTAAAACGTTCAAAATTTCACTGAATTTTTTTACTAGAATTTTAATTTTAGAGATAGAAGATAAATTTTTAAATTAATCTTCCGAACGATATTGAAAAATAATTAATATTATGTGTCACATATATACATCAAAAATATAAAAACTATTGAATTTTCATTACATTTTTTATTAAGCTTGACACTAGTTTCGAATTGACAACTTTTTGATGTTAACGATATTAAAATGACTCTGTTTCGAGGAACTATTTCTGACTAGGAAATTGAGGCGAGTCCTTAATTACTTATTTCGATTACAAGCAACAATAATGCTTTTAATACTCAAAATGTGTATTTAATTACTGGACAGTTTAATATTGCGAGTATTAAATTTCTAAATTTCTAAAAGAGTAATACCTGGGAATGTGGAGTCACAAGAAGGAGTATCCGGTGACATACAAAATACGTCGCTCAATCTTCCTATATCATCGCAGGTATCTCGGGACGAACCCTGACTGCTACTGCATGCTTTTATGGAAGCTAAAATATATAACTTTTTAAAATAAATACTCATGTGTAATATTTTAAGATATGTATTAGAGAAATTAATTATTATATATTTTTCAAAAGTATTAATTATATATATATATTTATCTTTAGACTATTTAAACAAACAAAAATTTTGTCTATAAATGCATAGATATTTACAGAGTAATTACATTGATTAAAAGTTATTGAGTTTCAACAAGTAACTCAATTAATTGGATAATCTTAAGGACGAATAAAGGTTAATTGGATATTACAAGTTTACTCAATTATTAAATTGCATGTAATACTTCTCACTCGAGTATTCGTAGGAGTCCGTAAGGGATTCCGCCCACGAATAGGAGTGCCGCATATTACCCTTGCCGTCACGGAATTTCTCCAATACGTGGCAGATAAACTTTTGCGTAAAAGGCACGTTGGAGACCGTATACATAATCTCGGAAGGCGAATTGTCTTCTTGACAATCGCAGAGCTGCAGTATCCGCTCACAAATAATAAAAACGATCTGAGAAACATATAATAAATTAATCGAGCTACATTGTATGTATTGCACAAGCAGTCTGAATAACAATAAAAAATTAATTTATGTAATAACAGAAATTTATTTACTAATTGCAAGTCGAGAAAGCTACATATTAAAACAAATTTAAAGTAAATTGAAAGTCTCTTTATTTTTTAGTAAGATTTAAGTATTTTTCGTATTTTCTCTTAAAAAATCAGATTTTAATATAAATAAATGAATAAATTATTTAAAATTTTTTAATTTTAGCCTATCATATTTATATATATAGATATAAGAATTACCGGTAAAATTTCTTTTTGAAAACTCAAATTCTATTTATAAATTTTATTTAATTTAACTAAAATTAATTAAGTAATGTTTAATTATAAGTTAATAAAGAACGCAAAATTTAATAAAAGAGTTTAAAGTCACATAAGTAAATTATTTAAAAAAATGGAATGTCTCGCACTTTTGGAATATGCTTGAAGGTGCGCTGCTCATATCCGTGTAGCATATTGTATTGTTTTTTCAGGTACGATTGAATACTATAGAGTCTGCGATCTCCCGTTGTACTGTGCGAAGGGAATACTATCAATTGCGGAAGCACGAAGTGCTCGAATTCTTGAATACAAATTATTTGCCCGCGTGTTTGTATAGCGGAGGGACGCTTCATGCGGACAAATCTAATAGCATCGTTCGCCCTTACACGAAGACTATAAATAAGGTAGCACGCTATCAGAACACCGGTTCTGCCGAGACCTGAAAATAAAATAAATACTGTCGATATTGTTTTGCTGCTGTTAACTTAATTGCCACCTGATTAATCAGATACAAAACAAGCAAGCAAAATAATATAAAATAGATCCAAGATCGTAGCGCAAACTGAAAAAAATTGTAATGAAAATGTTACGTATAAAGCTGCATAAAAAAATATTAACTGTAAAAGTCTTTTTAATTATGTTTGATAATATTTAGAGATAATCCTATCTAAAAATTTTGTATCAGGTTAAATAAACAATCTATTTTGTAAATAAATTACTAAATACGTTTATAATAAAAAAAAACAAAGATTAAAAATAATTGACCAAAGAAATATCCGAAAAACGTGGAAACGCGCGCGTTAGCGCGCGTGTGTGCTAGTCCTATCTAAAAAAGGCATGTAAAGTCGATTGCTCGCATTTCTCGAAGATCATTGTTGTCGCTTTTCCGCGATGCCAATTGGCTCTCTCGCTGCGCTTACTTCGTGTTGCAAGAGTAGCTGTCATTGCAATTGAATTTTGACAGCTCTCAAATTTGTATAAATATTATCTATACATTTATTGTTGTAATTTATTTTTAAAAGGTAAAAAATAAAAAGTTAAGTAGCGCGCGCGAAGCACGCGTCTGTGGTGTCTAGTGGTATATAAACTTGAAATATTTTTTATATTCTTTGATAATAATGGTATAAATATTTATTTTAAATATTTTTATAAATGTTTATCATAATTTTTTTAATACCTGACAAATTCAGACATAAAAATATGTACAAATAATTTAGCTTCCGAAACGGACCAATCTCCAATTTAGTTCAAATTTTGGAAATTTCATTTAGTGAAAAAAAAACATGCAAGGATTTTTGGCAACTCAAAAAAATTTTTTTTAAATGTCGGTAAGTAGAAAATCCATAATTTGTAGACAAAAATTTAAATGTGTGTGTGTGTGTGTGTGTGACCACAGCGAAGCAATGCCTTTGTTTACTTTTTTTATGGGTGTACTTGTAAAATGAGTAAGTGTTAATTCCGTTACCAGACACTGTATTGAAAACCTGCAAACATATGTGAACTTTACTTTGTTTGCAGTGTGCACATGGGTTAGCGACTTGGATGGGGTGCTTGCGTGAGTAAGAGTGAGTGAGAGTGAGTGAGTGAGTGAGTGAGTGAGTGAGTGAGTGAGAGTGAGTGAGTGAGTGAGTGAGTGAGGAGTGAGTGAGAAGTGAGTGAGGAGTGAGGAGTGAGCGAGGAGTGAGCGAGGAGTGAGCGAGGAGTGAGCGAGGAGTGAGCGAGGAGTAAGCCAAGAGTGAGCCGGGAGTGAGCCGGGAGTAAGCCGGGAGTGAGCGAGGAGTGAGCCGGGAGTGAGCCGGGAGTGAGCCGGGAGTGATTCAGGAGTGAGCCAGGAGTGAGCCAGGAGTGAGCGAGTGAGTGAGCGAGGAGTGAGCGAGGAGTAAGCCAAGAGTGAGCCGGGAGTGAGCCGGGAGTAAGCCGGGAGTAAGCCGGGAGTGAGCCGGGAGTGAGCCAGGAGTGAGCCGGGAGTAAACCGGGAGTGAGCGAGGAGTGAGCCGGGAGTGATCTGGGAGTGAGCCGGGAGTGAGCCGGGAGTGACCCGGGAGTGAGCGAGGAGTGAGCCGGGAGTGAGCCGGGAGTGAGCCGGGAGTGAGTCGGGAGTGAACCGGGAGTGAGTCGGGAGTGAACCGGGAGTAAGCCGGGAGTGAGTCGGGAGTGAGCCGGGAGTGAGCCGGGAGTGAGCCGGGAATGAGCCGGGAGTGAGCCGGGAATGAGCGAGGAGTGAGCGAGGAGTGAGCGAGGAGTGAGCGAGGAGTAAGCCAAGAGTGAGCCGGGAGTGAGCCGGGAGTAAGCCGGGAGTGAGCGAGGAGTGAGCCGGGAGTGAGCCGGGAGTAAACCGGGAGTGATTCAGGAGTGAGCCAGGAGTGAGCGAGTGAGTGAGCGAGGAGTGAGCGAGGAGTAAGCCAAGAGTGAGCCGGGAGTGAGCCGGGAGTAAGCCGGGAGTAAGCCGGGAGTGAGCCGGGAGTGAGCCGGGAGTGAGCCGGGAGTGAGCCAGGAGTGAGCCGGGAGTGAGCCGGGAGTGAGCCGGGAGTTAGCCAGGAGTGAGCCAGGAGTGAGTGAGTGAGTGAGTGAGTGAGTGAGCGAGGAGTGAGCGAGGAGTGAACCGGGAGTGAGCGAGGAGTGAGCCGGGAGTGAGCCGGGAGTGATTCAGGAGTGAGCCAGGAGTGAGCCAGGAGTGAGCCAGGAGTGAGCAAGTGAGTGAGCGAGAAGTAAGCGAGGAGTGAGCGAGGAGTGAGCCGGGAGTAAGCCGGGAGTGAGCGAGAAGTGAGCCGGGAGTAAGCCGGGAGTGAGCCAGGAGTGAGCCGGGAGTGAGCCGGGAGTGAGTGAGGAGTGAGCCGGGAGTAAGCCGGGAGTGAGCCAGGAGTGAGCCAGGAGTGAGCGAGGAGTGAGCCGGGAGTGAGCCGGGAGTGAGCCGGGAGTTAGCCAGGAGTGAGCCAGGAGTGAGTGAGTGAGTGAGCGAGCGAGCGAAAAGTGAGCCGGGAGTGAGCCGGGAGTGAGTCGGGAGTGATTCAGGAGTGAGCCAGAAGTGAGCAAGTGAGTGAGCGAGAAGTAAGCGAGGAGTGAGCGAGGAGTGAGCCGGGAGTAAGCCGGGAGCGAGCGAGAAGTGAGCCGGGAGTAAGCCGGGAGTAAGCCGGGAGTGAGCCGGGAGTGAGCCGGGAGTCAGCCGGGAGTGAGCCGGGAGTGAGCGAGGAGTGAGCCGGGAGTGAGCCGGGAGTGAGCGAGGAGTGAGCCGGGAGTAAGCCGGGAGTGAGCCAGGAGTGAGCCAGGAGTGAGCGAGTGAGTGAGCGAGGAGTGAGCGCGTGAGCGAGCTGGCGAGTAAGCGACGAGTGAACGAGAAGTGAGCGAGGAGTGAGCCAGTGAGTGACTGAGTGTGTGAGTGAGTAAGTGAAAAAAGGTGGAAGAGAGGGAGCAAACGAGCGAGCGTAACTAGATAAATATGTAGCTAGGTAGCTAGGTAGCTAGATAGCAGTAAGTATGCAAGTAATCATGTATGTTGGTGTGTATGTATGTAGGTAGGTATGTAGGTATGTATGTATGTATGTATGTATAATTAAACTTTACATTTTTTATTCAAAATTGCCGAAGACGTTTGATTAATGTAAACGAAGGATAGAGAAAATCAAATTACAATTATTAATATTTTTAAAGTCAAATAGCGCGCGCACAGCGCGCGCCTGTAATGTTCTAGTATTAAAAAAATGAAGATTGTAATTTTAAATAATGTGTAAGATTTGAGTAGATATGAAACGAAAGTCCATTAACTATAAGCGAAAATATTCTTCGTATTTTAGATTCCAAAAATAGAAAGAATAGTCATGTTAGGGATAAAGTATCATCTTATCGATCCAAAAAATTTTACAGATTAATAAATATAAAAAATGGAAACATAAATCATTTATTCGCAACATAACTTAAAAAATAAATTTTCCAATTTAAATTATTAAAATTTTATATTATTTTTTTAAATTTTAGTGTAGTGATTTGATCTAATTGTAGAAGAAGAAAAATATCATTAGCTCTTCACTCTCAGCGTATTGAATTCTTATCAGAACTTTCTTTTTTTACACATAGCTAATTTTACAGGTAACAATTTTTTATTTATATCATTATTGTAGTAAAAAGTAAAATGTTGTAATTTTAGAATAAAAAACAAGAAGAAAAAATTTATACGCATACGTAATGACATATTTGTTAGATAATATCTTACTTAATGTTAACAATGTGTGTATGTGTTAGAATATATTATATTTTCCGACTATAATTAAATCGTAGCATGCACACAAGACATTTCTGGAGTTGCAGTACGCTGATCAGTCCAACTGACCGCGATAACTCTGGCGCGGATAAATACTGCAATTTAACTTTCCTAATTGCGCTCATTCACGGATGTTATCTAAGCCCTTCTTCTATATTAAATCTTATCAATTTTAATTCTCAAAGAAAGTGATTACTGATTAGTATTAGACCGTGAAGATATTAATTAAAATTAATTTTATGGTATTATTTTACTTCCGACAGTGAACAAAATTTGAGAGGTAATTACAATTAATGCTTTTATAGGAAGTAGAATTTTGTAAACTTTGCAATGTAATATTCTGTATTTTCTATATAAGTTAGTATTTTTTTTTTTACGAGAATATGATTGTAAACTTGCGATAATTTTGAAGCAACCATTATGAAGAAACGAATCGATTGAGAATAAGTAGATGCTTATCTAAATGTCTAAAATAATACTTTGAGCAATGATGGATTTCTATCATAAAATTTCTTTTCGTTGTTTTATAGATAATTTTTTTATAGATTATTATTTTATAGATTATTATTTTTTTAATATATCTGTTAATAATAATGCTTTCAAACTAAATTGCATAATTATATGTAAAATCATGCAATAACCAAAAATAGATTTTTTATATATTAATTTTTTTAAACCAAATTATTTATTGACTATTGAGACATTATTTCAAAATTTTCATATTTTTTATCATATTTAAAAAATAATTTAAATAATTACTTGTAGCAAATTGTTTATTTATAATAAAGAAATTTTGAATTTTTCTACTAGTTTTTATATTTATTTCAAAATTTAATTTTAAATATAATTCCTAAAATAGTATCCATGTGTTAATAAGCAAATAATGTAAAAAGCATAAAAATTAATGCAAAAACATTAAAATAAAAATTGCATTATATTAAATACAGTGTTAATTTGTAAATTAAATTAAGTAAATTTTACTGTGCCTAATTTAAGTGAGATTAATATTTTTTATATTTAACAAGGTATTCGCTTAAAGATTCGAATATATAGTGCACATATATATACATATACATGCACGTTAGTCGATTTTGTATGCATGCAATGCTGCACGATAATATCATACACGATAAATTTTCTATAAATGTTACTTTATGCAATCGATACTGTTAAAACTTACTAATAAAAATGCATATAAATATATATATGTATATATGATAGTATAAATGTATATATATAAGCTAATTAATAAAAATTTTACAATTCAGATAGAAAATGATAAATGTATCTGCATGTGTAAATAACAGAATAATGAGTAAAACCTAAGATAATAATAAATAATAAAGAGAAAATATTAATAAGTTTCAAGTTAGATTACTAAAAATTACAATTATAATTATTACTATTTTTTATTACTATTTTTTTGAAGAATATAATATTACTATTTTTTTAAGAAAATACATTATTTTATTAAATATTGAATATTGTGTATTAAAATTATATAAATATTGTTATTATTGAAAATAAAATATTAATATTACATACATTATAATCCGTATTCAGGACGTGCTTATAACAAGCTATTAAGTCGTTATCTTTATCATTTAGAACGTTTAATTAGTTCTGAGTACATTCTAAATATGAACTTTTGTATTAAAGTATATATTTAATTATTATGATTTTTTACAAGTATTTTTAAAAATATTAATAAAAAAATTTTTATTACAATTATATGCGAAACAAATTACAGTTATAAAATTACATAGTTAAATAACACTAAATAAACGAAATAAATTAAAAAAATGTATTAACATTGTCAAACAGATGAGTTAAGTTTGAAGATTTAAGTTTAAGATTTTCTATTTAGGAAATGGTGTTTTCGAAGATTGATTTATTCATCTACATTGCTCTCACACTATCATACATTCAAAAAACTATGATAACTGTAAGGGATGCAATTGGGTCAAATGCATTGTACGAAAAATCGATTTACCGGCATGACAGTGAATGGCCACTCTTCCTTCTTGCACAGCGAAGGCTACAACCTTGACCATGTCCAAAAGTTTTCCCACCGTAGCGCTACCGTAATCTTTCAAGGCAAAATTATAATAGTAAACTGTAACACACAGATTTTCACGTGATTGTAATTGAGACAGCTCGAGTTTAAAACTTTTCTGTCAAGAAATAATAAGAGTGACAGCAAATTATTTTAGAACTTTTCTTTCTCTCTCTACAGATATACACGTTTACTGCATTGTATACTATATTGTAAAACACTTCGATCTAACTGGTGGTTGTTAGGATTGGGGAAGAAACGCTCGCACACGATAGTCTACATTCGTTTAACACAAGGACAACCCCTCTCTTCCATTTTCGCTATTATTCTTACTAATTTAAAAGTAAAATTCTTTGCCGTTTCATTTTTTCGTCATTATTTTACAATTTACATATAATCATGTAAATGTGAAATACGATACAGTAAGAATGATTTGAATCAGTAATTTTTTCAAACGTTACATTATTTGCAATGTATTACACGATAGCGGAAACGATTTCGATTTTTAAAACATGAATACATAAAATGTTAATATAATGCTTTAATTTATCCATTAATAAGAAAGTTATTAAAGATAAATATAGATTTTTAAAGATTATTAAACTACAAGTTATACCTTTCTATATTTAATTTAATATTATAGCAAAATTATATTTAAAAAGCAATCAACATTTTTTAAAATTATTCTCGATAACTGAATAATCAGATAAATTTACAGTAATTAATAAATATTGCAAACTAATGTTAGTATTTTTAATACTTTAATACTTATTTTTAATGCTTACTGTTGTTTTTCATAAAAACATTAGGGTCATACGTGAAACCGCTCTCTTCTAATGGACCACCGCAGCTTGCGTGTTCACCAGGTGTTTGCAGGTTTATTATGGTTTTTATACTCCACCCTTGGAATTGGGCAATTATATCTTTCTTTATTATTTGCGCGGTATTGGGTCGTGCCATTGCAAGGACATCGTCAGTTACCCTAAAATATTTTAATAATTAAACTGAATTTAGATTGAAAAGTGATATGAACGCTGGCAGCGTGTGACAACAAATTTCTGACTACCTATTTTAATTATTCATGTTGATGCAATGGAATGTATATTAATATGCTAACTATATATCTAAATTTTAAATAAATCTTTAGTACTGTTGAAGTTGAGCAATGCTTTGACAAAATGTCAATAACTAGACGATTCAAATACATTATAGTGCGCGTCTTTAAGTCGACATAAATTATCAGATGAGTTAGAAATGTACCGAGTAATATTCAATGTTTAGGACTTTGTATAAGAGAATGAGTACATATTATGCAAATAATTGTAGATGTTTATATATTATTACCCAAGTTCTAGCAGTTAATAATTAATACTTCTTAAAGGTCTATTATATGTTTTGTTATTCTTAAACGTTTGTTCGATATAAAAGTTGTTTAAAGTTACTTTTTTATTAAGCGTTTAAGAAACAGTGAGCCTATTGTTGACAAACTTAATTTATGCTCGTAAAGTATCACTAATATCATTTTTTTTATTTTTGAAATTTTATCAAAATTTAATAAATGCCTGTGCTCACCAATGCGAAAAGATGTTCTGTATTGCCATGTGGACAGCCGGCCACGTTTTCGGATTCTCATACTTGCATCTGGACCCACCGCAAAAAATGGCACACTGTAAAGCCTGCGGTGTGAATCTTCGCAAATTTTCAGACAACTTATTGTATCCCGCTTGAACTTCGCATGCATTTAATTGCGATCCTTGAAGTCCCGCCGGGACCAACGAGCTCACATCCATTCTACAATCAAAAGAAAATTCAAGTAGAAGTTTCTTCATTTAATAAAAATTTTGGGCGAGATTACGAAAATTACAATAAATTTATAAACTTTAAGGCAGAAAGAATTTTTAGAGCCTAAAACATTTTTATTGTGTATTTTGGCATAAGCAACAATTGTGAGTTGATATATAATTTTGCTGGATGCATTTTATCTGAAGTTACAATATATTTTTTACGTAATTTATATAATTTGTAATTTTTTTATATAATTCATATAATTTATACAATTAAATGTAACAGAAGTAGGGGAATTTTTAAGATTTATAAGAACTTTTTTTATTTTTTGGAGCATGGTACAGTATGTATAAATGTATAATGTATACATTTGCGAAAATATTCACGCGCTTATCATCCATCTCATATCCATGCACGAAAATAACGATTGTTTTTATTAATCACTCTCGTTTATCGATTATCAACCCGAACTACACGCGAAGGGAATTTAACGTACTGACTGATGTGTAAAAAGAAAAAAGCACCTAACGTGGTAAGGTAAACGCATAGCGACTGGCAGTCCCGCTACTATAACGTCACTTTATCTGTTATTGAATAGCAAGTGTTGCGCCTGCGTCAGGCATGGTGGTAAATCATATTGTCATTCTTGTATACACGGGTTCATACGAATATTCGAAGTAAGCGCTTGTAAGCGTGTAATTTAACACACGACAAGGTATGCTTAGGGGCATTGACCTCCCTACATTAAAGAGTTGAGATTGCATGTTGATTCTATTTCCTTTCAATTTTTTTTTTTAGGTATGCAAAACACATTTTTAGCTGAAATGATTAGGATTATATTTATTATTAAGAAATTATTAAAATATGTGTTAAATAATAATTAGAGAAGCGCATCCATTATATATTTATTAATATATTTGTAATGATATATATTTGTGATAATTAATAAATAATATAAAATGATGAAATTATACAGATTTTGTTTTTCAGTTTAGGAGTGCGTTTTATAAAAATTATGTGCGTGTATCGCAATGTTCTATTTGACAGTTGGCTTACACTGAAACTTTCCCTGTCTTTTTGCACGTTTAATATTTGCTTTGAAAGTTTCAAGAAATGATCAAAGTATGGGATATAACTATTTTAATGAATTTATTAACTTTTTAGCGTACATACGTTATTATTCAAATATTTGAAGCGTTTTTACTTTTTAACCCTTTCTATAGTTGTTTTTCCTTCTCTACACACATTGTATCTTCTTTATACATAATATAATTATTTTATTAAAATGTCAATTTTTATGTTTCCGAACAATATTATTACATTAACAAAATAAAATTTATAAAACTACATAAAATTTCAATATTTACAATATTAATAATTAAAGCTAATTAAATTTTCTTTTCAAAATTTATAAAATACTTCAAACTTTGAATAGAGTGTATAATGTATATGCATGTATATGTATGTACGTATATGTACATACATATATGCATGTATATGTGCTATTTGATTTTGTGTGTATACAAATAATGTAAATAAGTCTTACCTATTTATTTTATTTTTTTTAAACCGTATTGAATATATAAATAAAAAATCTTATATTTAAAAGTTCTGTCAATATTTAATTTATTTAAATTATACATGTTTAGTTTATTTTTACTTATTTATAAAAATAAATCTTTAAATTTTGTTATTTTGGAAAGTAAGAAATAATACTGTGCTAAATAAATTGTATTTTATTCGGTTCTTGTTTAATTGTTAAACTAGAATAATAAAAATCAACACTTTGTAAACATAGTCTGGAATAGAATCAAAAAATACAACGTGTTATCCGTTCGAAATATTTGTTATATTATACGTAGTTTAAATTTATGTGCATGCACGTAGAGGCGCTAATGAACAGATTCGGAAGCGTAAGTATGTATGTACATACAAACGTCAGTTATAGCCCTACGGGCTATCACACACAAAATGACATAAGCTGCATAACAGCTGCATAAGCATAGCATAAGACCGGTGAACAAATCAGTTCTCAGCATAAAGTCACTATATTGAAGTACATAAGATGCTTATTGGCCTAGAGCTCTTATGCTATGCATATGCAAGTTATGCCATTTTGTGTGCGATGGCTCTTATAGAGCTTTCACCATAGACATAGTAAGTATAGACCGAGCATCCACTGTATAAGCGTTGATGTATACAAAAAGAAAGACAAAAGATTAGTTTCTTTCTCTTTTCAATTCATCATTATTCTAACGACAGTTTTCGCTAGTTCTCACATAGCCCCGACCATTTCCATGCGTTTTAATAAATAATTTTGTTAATTAATTATTTTTCAAAATTTTTTTCTCTTGCCGTCGGCACCGCATTCGCGACAGGTGAAGTGCAAACAATTTCGATTATTTTTTGACAGTACTCAATAGTTCTCGCATAGTTCCGACTTATTCTATGCGTTTTAATAACAATTCCGTCAATTAATTATTTTTTAACAATTTTCCATTCCGACTCCCGTCGGCATCTGTTTGCACCTCATACCTCTGCTGAATGCAGTGACAGGAGTCGAAATGAAAAATTGTTTAAAAATAATTAATTAACGGAATTGTTATTAAAACGCATGAAATAGGTCGAAACTGTGCGAGAACTATTGAGAACTGTCAAAAAAAAGTGATCGAAACTGTTTGCACTTTGCACGTCTCGCGCATACTGTGTCGACGGCGAGAGAAAAAAATTTTGAAAAATAATTAAATAACAAAATTATTTATTAGAACGCATGGAAATGGTCGGGGCTTTGTGAGAACTAGCGAAAACTGTCGTAGGAATAATAATCGACTCTATTTGCATCTCATACCTCTGCTGAATGCAGTGACAGGAGTCGGAATGAAAAATTATTAAAAAATAATTAATTGACGGAATTGTTATTAGAACGCATGAAATAGGTCGAAACTGTGCGAGAACTATTGAGAACTGTCAGAAAAGTGATCGAAACTGTTTGCACTTTACGCGTCCCGCGAATACTGTGCCGACGGTAGGAGAAAAAAATTCGATCATTATTCTAACGACAGTTTTCATTAGTTCTCACTTAGCCCTGACCATTTCCATGCGTTTTAATAATAATTCCGTCAATTAATTATTTTTTAACAATTTTCCATTCCGACTCCTGTCACTGCATTCAGCAGAGGTATGAGATGCAAACAGAGTTGATCATTATTATAACGATAGTTTTCGCTAGTTCTCACATAGTCTCGACCATTTCCATGCGTTCTAATAAATAATTTTGTTAATTATTTATTTTTCAAAATTTTTTCTCCTGCCGTCGGCACTGTATTCGCGAGAAGTGAAGTGCAAACAATTTCAATTATTTTTTGACAGTTCTCAATAGTTCTTGCATAGTTCCGACTTATTCCATGCGTTTTAATAACAATTATGTCAATTAATTATTTTTTAACAATTTTCCATTCCGACTCCCGTCGGAATCTGTTTGCACCTCATACCTCTGCTGAATGCAGTGACAGGAGTCGGAATGGAAAATTGTTTAAAAATAATTAATTAACGGAATTGTTATTAAAACGCATAAAATAGATCAAAACTGTGCGAGAACTATTGAGAACTGTGAAAAAAAAGTGATCGAAACTGTTTGCACTTTGCGCGTCTCGCGAATACTGTGCCGACGGCAGGAGAAAAAAATTTTTTTTAATAATTAAATAACAAAATTATTTATTAGAACGCATGGAAATGGTCGGGGCTTTGTGAGAACTAGCGAAAACTGTCGTAGGAATAATAATCGACTCTGTTTGCATCTCATACCTGCGCTGAATGCAGTGACAGAAGTCGGTATGAAAAATTATTAAAAAATAATTAATTGACGGAATTGTTATTAGAATGCATGAAATAGGTCGAAACTGTGCAAGAACTATTGAGAACTGTCAGAAAAGTGATCGAAACTGTTTGCACTTTACGCATCTCGCGAATACTGTGCCGACGGTAGAAGAAAAAAATTCGATCATTATTCTAACGACAGTTTTCATTAGTTCTCACTTAGCCCTGACCATTTCCATGCATTTTAATAACAATTCCGTCAATTAATTATTTTTTAACAATTTTTCATTCCGACTCCTGTCACTGCATTCAGCAGAGGTATGAGATGCAAACAGAGTCGATCATTATTCTAACGACAGTTTTCACTGGTTCTCACATAGGCCCGACCATTTCCATGCGTTCTAATAAATAATTTTGTTAATTAATTATTTTTCAAAATTTTTTTTTCTGCCGTCGGCACCGCATTCGCGAGAGATAAAGTGCAAACAATTTTGATTATTTTTTGACAGTTCTCAATAGTTCTCGCATAGTTCCGATTTATTCCATGCGTTTTAATAACAATTCCGTCAATTAATTATTTTTTAACAATTTTCCATTCCGACTCCCGTCGGCATCTGTTTGCACCTCATACCTCTGCTGAATGCAGTGACAGGAGTCGGAATGGAAAATTGTTTAAAATTAATTAATTAACGGAATTGTTATTAAAACGCATGAAATAGGTCGAAACTGTGCGAGAACTATTGAGAACTGTAAAAAAAAAGTGATTGAAACTGTTTGCACTTTGCACGTCTCGCGAATACTGTGCCGATAGCAAGAAAAAAAAATTTTTTTTAATAATTAAATAACAAAATTATTTATTACAACGCATGGAAATGGTCGGGACTATGTGAGAATTAGCGAAAACTGTCATTAGAATAATGATCGACTTTGTTTAAATCTTATACCTCTGTTGAATGCAGTGACAGGAGTCGAAATAGAAAATTGTTAAAAAATAATTAATTGACGGAATTGTTATTAAAACGCATGAAATAGGTCGAAACTGTGCGAGAACTATTGAGAACTGTCGGAAAAGTGATCGAAACTGTTTGCACTTTACGCGTCTCGCGAATACTGTGCCGACGGTAGGAGAAAAAATTTCGATCATTATTCTAACAACAGTTTTCGCTAGTTCTCACATAGCCGGACCATTTCCATGCGTTTTAATAACAATTATTTCAATTAATTATTTTTTAACAATTTTCTATTTCGACTCCTGTCACTGCATTCAACAGAGGTATGAAATTTAAACAAAGTCGATCATTATTCTAACGACAGTTTTCGCTAGTTCTCACATAGCCCCGACCATTTCCATGCGTTCTAATAAATAATTTTGTTAATTAATTATTTTTCAAAATTGTTTTCTTCTGCCGTCGGCACAGTATTCGCGAGACGCGCAAACTGCAAACAATTTCGATTATTTTTTGACAGTTCTCAATAGTTCTCGCATAGTTCCGACTTATTCCATGCGTTTTAATAACAATTCCGTCAATTAATTATTTTTTAACAATTTTCTATTTCGACTCTTATCACTGCATTCAACAGAGGTATGAGATGCAAACAGAGTCGATCATTATTCTAACGACAGTTTTCGCTAGTTCTCACATAGCCCCGACCATTTCCATGCGTTCTAATAAATAATTTTGTTAATTAATTATTTTTCAAAATTGTTTTCTTCTGCCGTCGGCACAGTATTCGCGAGACGCGCAAACTGCAAACAATTTCGATTATTTTTTGACAGTTCTCAATAGTTCTCGCATAGTTCCGACTTATTCCATGCGTTTTAATAACAATTCCGTCAATTAATTATTTTTTAACAATTTTCCATTCCGACTCCCGTCGGAATTTGTTTGCACCTCATACCTCTGCTGAATGCAGTGACAGGAGTCGGAATGGAAAATTGTTTAAAAATAATTAATTAACGGAATTGTTATTAAAACACATAAAATAGGTCGAAACTGTGCGAGAACTATTGAGAACTGTAAAAAAAGTGATCAAAACAGCACTTTGCGTCTCGCGAATAATGTGCCGACGGCAGGAGAAGTTTTGAAAAATAATTAATTAATAAAATTATTTATTATAACGCACGGAAATGGTCGAGGCTATGTGAGAACTAGTGAAAACTATTGTTGAAATAATAATGGACCCTGTTTGCATCTCATACTTCTGCTGAATGCAGTGACAGGTGTCGAAATGGAAAATTGTTTAAAAATAATTTATTGACGGAATTGTTATTAAAACTTACGAAATAGGTCGAAACTGTGCGAGAACTATTGAAAATTGTAAAAAAAGTGATCGAAACAGCACTTTGCGTCTCGCGAATAATGTGCCGACGGCAGGAGAAAAGTTTTAAAAAATAATTAATTGATAAAATTATTTATTATAACGCACGGAAATGGTCGAGGCTATGTGACAACTAGTGAAAACTATTGTTGAAATAATAATCGACCCTGTTTGCATCTAATACTTCTGCTGAATGCAGTGACAGGAGTCGAAATGGAAAATTGTTTAAAAATAATTTATTGACGGAATTGTTATTAAAACTTATGAAATAAGTCGAAACTGTGCGAGAACTATTGAGAACTGTCAGAAAAGTGATCGAAACTGTTTGCACTTTACGCGTCCCGCGAATACTGTGCCGACGGTAGGAGAAAAAAATTCGATCATTATTCTAACGACAGTTTTCATTAGTTCTCACTTAGCCCTGACCATTTCCATGCGTTTTAATAATAATTCCGTCAATTAATTATTTTTTAACAATTTTCCATTCCGACTCCTGTCACTGCATTCAGCAGAGGTATGAGATGCAAACAGAGTTGATCATTATTATAACGACAGTTTTCGCTAGTTCTCACATAGTCTCGACCATTTCCATGCGTTCTAATAAATAATTTTGTTAATTAATTATTTTTCAAAATTTTTTCTCCTGCCGTCGGCACTGTATTCGCGAGAAGTGAAGTGCAAACAATTTCAATTATTTTTTGACAGTTCTCAATAGTTCTTGCATAGTTCCGACTTATTCCATGCGTTTTAATAACAATTATGTCAATTAATTATTTTTTAACAATTTTCCATTCCGACTCCCGTCGGAATCTGTTTGCACCTCATACCTCTGCTGAATGCAGTGACAGGGGTCGGAATGGAAAATTGTTTAAAAATAATTAATTAACGGAATTGTTATTAAAACTTATGAAATAGGTCGAAACTGTGCGAGAACTATTGAAAACTGTCAAAAAAAAGTGATCGAAACTGTTTGCACTTTGCGCGTCTCGCGAATGCGGTGCCGACGGGCGGAATAAAATATGTTGAAAAATATTTAATTAATAAAATTAATTAATAAAACGAATGGAATAAGTCGGAACTGTGCGAGAACTATTGAGAACTGTAAAAAAAATAACCGAAATTGTTTGCACTTCACGCCTCTCGCGAATGCGGTGTCGACGGTCAGAATAAAATATGTTGAAAAATAATTAAATGAGGAAACTGTTAGTAAAATGTGTACCCCAGGGCCATTATATCCCATCAAATAGTCGAAAGATTTTGTTACTCGCATGATTGCGAGTGTAAAATTTTAAGATCGCGAGTATGCGAGTAAAAAAATTTTTCAACTATCTGTTGGACTATAATGTACTAGATAACAAGATAATGGCGCGCTGTGGACGGGCAGACAAAAGTATTACTAAAATAATGTACTTACTGCTCTCGTTCGCAGCGGTCCACAGCGATCGTCCTGAAGCAGAGAGGGAGGCAACGGCGAAGATAATCCTGAAGCAGCGATAATCCTGAGGAAGGCAATGACGATGCATTTCACACCACACACACACACACACACACGAGGCGATCGCGATATTCTTTTTCGATAGACGAGCAACGTACATGTTCACTCCCGAAGCTTCGCGACACAACTGACTCACCGACCCCCTCTCGTCAGGCAACTGAGCTCAGTCCGCGCGGACTGCCCGGAACCGTCGAAGCGTTTGAAAGAATAGTAGGCGGAGCTAGTAGCTGATTGGCTACCGTGAGTTGCCAGACTCGGGATTTCACGAGAAAGGAGAGACAATCGCTTCTTGGAAATCGTGGAGGGGACGATTTCCGAGAAGTTTCCGCTTCGATGCTTCGGGTAATCGTTTCTCGGAATTCGTCGAGGGGACTGGCGACTGAGTGGCGCCTTGCTTTTTTTCGACGACGGAAAAAACCTCGGACAAACATACCGGAGCCTCGACGATTTCCGAGAAACGATTGTCTGAAGCATCGAAGCGGAAGCCTCGCTTTTTTTCGATGACGGAAAAAACGTTGGACAAGCGTTTGCACTTAAAATCAAATAGGCCGAACGCGATTTTCGAAGAATCCTATTCACCGTGAGTCGCGAGACTCTGGATTTCGCGGAAAAGGAAAGAGTCCCCCTCGACGATTTCCGAGAAGCGATTATCCAAAGCATCGAGGCGGAAGCCTCGCTGTTTTTCGATGACCGAAAAAACTTCGGACAAGCGTTTGCACTTAAAATCAAACAGGCCGAATGCGATTTTCGAGGAATCCTATTCAATCACTATTTTCGTACTTTTTAAAGAGCAATAAATGTTACTTATTAAATATAATTAATAATGATATTTGTTACCATACATTTAATAAATATATCCCTCATTGGATCCAAATTTCTAAATGCAATTCTAAAGATATATCTCAGGGGCTCTATTCTTGAGCTTATTCGCAAGAGAAATGTATTTGCAAACTTTGTTTTTATAGAAAAATTGGAAATTTATTAACTATCGTATGGCTTTTAATAAACTTACAACTTTTCTGTTCCAGCGGGTATTTGCGCATACATTTCTTTTGCGAATGAATTTAAGAATCGAGCCCTAATAAATAAATGTTCAAAATATTTCAACAAGGTATTAATAAGATATTTTATGTCATAATATTACATATTAGCAATGTATATTTGTTAAAGTTTTTATTTATATAGACAACAATAAATATTTAAAATATTAAATATTGTGTAGTAATTCGACTAAACTTTTATAATTTGTATTTTATTTTACATTATAGCATGTATATAAAACTAATTAAAAATTTATTTATGATAAATATTTGATAACGTAGAGAATAAAGTAAATAATTTCATAATCCAATAGCACTAGCAACAATGTTACTAGATTCATATTTGTATAACAAATAAATAACAGTTTCAAATTAATCTGTATTTTTTTTTTTTCAAAATAGTAATATTAAGCATGCGCAGAATTATAACCAATCAAATTTAGGCACAGTATCATGGCGGACTCCCCCTGTAGCTTCACTCCCCTCGTCCTTCAACCAAGTTTATACTCTGTCCCTATATTCTTATGACATAGTCCGACCACGCAACATAGTCTGACCGGCGCTGGAGCGCGGAGCAACATGGCGGCGGCAGAGCGGTGTACGTGACTCGCGGGGCTGCTTGGCAGTAGTCGGCAGTAGTCGGCGGTAGTCGGCGCCACTCGGCCTTGCTAGGCGGTTGACTCGCCGCGCCTGCGCCGACTACCGCCGAGTCACGTACGCCGCTGCCGCCGCCATGTTGCTCCGCGCTCCAGTGCCGGTCGGACGCATCGGACGTTTTGTCGACTCCGTGCGTGTCTCGCGTATTCGGAATTCATTGTGCGCAGGTACGGTGTTGTGTTTAGAGTGCCGTCGCGCTAACAGACGACCCGCGAGCCATACGAGCCACATCGTACCTAACAGAAGTCGTATTCGTGTGTAAGCGCGGCATCGTTTGCCTTCGATTTCGAGTGAAGTGTTCGCGTGCGCATTCGAGCAAAGCGTGGATACGTTCGGTAGAATATCGCGAGTGCCAATTAAGAAGCGCTACTAATCGTCGTGCGAGCATACGAAATTCTCGTAACGAATTTGTCTCCGTTCATTGTATCTCGGCGCGTAATTTTCATTCGGGTTTCGTGTTTTGTGACGTCACGCATCATATCACTTTTTCTGCCATATTTTCCTTTTTTATTCGCCGCCAATCAGACGAGCCGTATTTTCCATGTATTTTTTCAAATGTAACGGTCGCGCCAAGTGAAACTCTCGCGCACGGTTTACGTTTTACTCGTGTGTGATGTTATCCGTAATATCGGGATTGTCGAATAAAGTATCGGGCGATCGCTATTAATGTGCGGTTCGAGAATAGCAGGATGATGTCAGCAGAAAGCTGCATCCATGGAGCGACTAGGTATTAAATATACTATTTTTTAAAGTGATACATTTCTTTACCTGTTTTTGTGTTTGAATTTAGAAATAATATTTACCAAATTTTCAGAATCAAAATCGGGAAAGGAATGTAGTAGTAGCAGCAGCAACATCAGCAGCAGGAGCAGCGACAGCGATCGGTGAGTGAATTTTTATCAAATCAATTAATTGAATTTATATCATGTATATGTGGTATTGCACATTTATAGAATACGATTATGCACATTTGCATAAAACAGATTTAAAATATAAATGCATATAATTGTAAAATTTACGGGTATAGCATGAAACAGAACCAAATAAACATAGCATAGAAAAGACCCAAAAAGTCATGCACATTATCTACGGGATTCATAGATATTTGACTACATAGTTCAATGTGCACATTTTGTGCACATAGAAGCGCTGATGGATTGAAACATTTAAAATGACGCGATGACCGCTCTCAGATTCCTCTCTGCTTCAATAATGTTATATTTGACGCGTATGCGCGAGAAAACCGGCCCGTCTAAAAACTGCTTTACCAGCGTCACACACTGTCCGTAAGACGTAACGGTAAGATTGCAACACATTGGATTGAGCGACCGTAACCGTAACCAACTGAATTGAGTACGTGATTGGTCGAAACCTTACTGTTACGTTTTACGGAAAGTGTTTATGTATCCCTCTGCGTCAGTATTGAATTCCATGGAACTGTAATGATGGACGTCGACCGAGATGAACGGGTGCTGCCACGACGTCACCATACATAACGGCGGAATCATGGATCCTCGCCAAGTTTAGGCAGATTTAGATAAGATTGATCGAGTATTATAAAAATCGTACCATCTCCACGTTTCGGCCACGTATCATCGGCGCGAGGACGAGAACAAGAGATGTCCGGCTTTGACGAGAATCCCTTCGGGGAGCCTACGATTAACGATCCCTTCTCGGTGAGTACGACGTTCACCTCGTGTGCGTGACAGTGATAAGAGCGAAACACGCAATTACCTGCTCCAATATTGCTCGCGTGTTTGTCAGAAGTTCTCCGAAGCGTAAATCGGTTCAGCCTCGCCGACACTTCGAAAAGTCAATCGTGATCAAATGATTTTGCGTCGATAAGCAAAACTTGCAATGCTCCAAAGATTATCGAATGTGTCATCCTAATGTCGACTTAAACCGTCTGCATTGACAATCTCCTTTTCTTATCCTTATGTGAAGCCGATAAAATTTTTTACGAATTTATTACCTATTTTCACGAATTTCATATGTTTTATTATTACGTTGTATTTCATATCTCTTATATATTTAATGATTTTATATGTTACTTTGTGACGCTGTGATAACGTAAATCATTTTAATGTTATTTCTCTTTTGCGTTTGATTTTGTAATTTATCCTCAAAGTATCCAAGTAAATTGTATTTTTTTGAATAATCTATTGGAATACATGTACATATATTTCTTTGTATTTTATGGAATTGACATAATGATCTATAAGAACAATAAAGGATAGAGAGAGAAAGAAAGAAAGATAAGATAAGCAATTTTATTAAAAGCTTGAAGAATGAAACAATGGACATGTAATGTGTATATAACAGGATCCAGCCATACGAAGAGCAGTAACCTCTACACCTGCTAGTAGAGGATTGGAAGATTATAATCCTTTTGCCGAGCAAAGTACTCAAGGAACTACACAGGTTAGAGGAGCAGTAAATCCACCCATCTATGGTGGCGTTGGGGCGACACAACAACCTGCTACACTTCAATCTACTAATCAAGAAGCACCTCCTCCCACATATGCCCGTACTCCTCAGCAAACGGTTAATGCGGCGCTTGGAAGCACTATATCACCTCCATCCGATGTAAATTTATATTGAATATTTACCTTGATGTACCTATGGAATACATGGACCTCTTAAAATTAAATAAGAAAAGTTATTTTAAATTGTTTTCTAATAATTTAGCAACGAGCGGAATCGGAATGGAAGGCCAGAGCAGAAGAAGAAATGAGAAACACCCCATACTACCGTTAGTATACATATTGTGCCTTATAAGTTTTAATATCAAGCAAAACTGCTTTACACATAACTATTTATTGATATTTTAGCAAGACGAAATAATTGGCCGCCATTGCCAGACAAGTGCTGTTTTCAACCATGCTTCTATCAAGACATTGATGTGGAAATCCATACTGATTTTCAAAAAACAGTGAGGCAATTATATTATCTCTGGATGTGTAAGTTTAATTGTATAAACAATAGTACATTTATTAATGTTATATATCACTCATTTGTTGTATCGATAATTAAACAAGTGACATTTTTATTTGTAAGGCAGAAACATAATTCTTATGCGAATTTAATACATTAAGTAATGAACTAATAATTTTTTTATTCCTGTACAATCTACTGATCTAAATTGTTACGCCAAAATCGTATTTAAAATAATTTTAAAAAATTATAATAAAATTCAAATTAAGAAATTTTTTACAAGTCATGATTGATAATAGCAAATAAACAATATGGTTTATATATAATATTTAATAATATTTAATAATTTTGCTTATAGTTCACGGCTGTATTCTGCTGTTGAATGTAGTTGGAGGATTTGTCTTGATGCTTTATGGCCAGGGTTTCTCGACATTCGGCCTGGCTATCTTGTATCTAATACTCTTCACTCCATTTTCCTTTATGTGCTGGTTTAGACCAGCATACAGGGCTTTCAAGTAAGTAATACACATAGTACTATAGAAATTAGGTAAAATAGAGGAATTTAGAATTAAATTGTTTTAATTTTTTCAGAAATGACAGCTCTTTCAATTTTATGGTCTTTTTCTTTGTCTTCTTCTTTCAATTAATCGTTACTGGTATTCAGGCTATAGGTATTCCTGGTGCTGGAACTTGGTAATATATTTGTATTATTACATATTTATTGTGCTTTAATTTTATATACAATGTGCAAACATTTGGATGTTAATAATTGCATAATTTTATTTTTAGTGGCATAATTACAGCAATTAGTATGTTTGATAAATCGGCAAAAGGTATTTTCGTCGGTCTTATCATGCTCTTCATCGCTATTTCTTTTCTTCTTGCGGCTGGTGGTGATCTTTTATTGCTTACCAAGGTATAGATACAGATTAATAAGTAAATATTAATTTTGATTTCTAATAAAAATAAAATTTATTTTTAGATTCATCGCATTTATCGTACTTCCGATGCAAGTGTTACAAAGGCGCAGCAAGAATTCGCTACAACATTTTTGCGAAATGAGCATGTGCAAAATGCCGCGAGCAATGTCGCGGCAAGTGCGGTTCGTCAGCAGATGGCTAATGCTACCCAGCCACGTTACTAAATAATTCTACCACTTATTTGTCCTACAAAACATTGTTCTGGCTTTACATCATTCAGTAAGTGGATAGATCTCATTAGTTCTACTATTTATGAATTATATAAAATTATCATAGAAAAATGCAATGTATTGCAAAACTTTATTCTTACAATGAAATGCTGCGATGTATCAACAAATATACTTCACGATCAAATTTATTCTTTAATGTATTATTAAAGTTGTACAGTTAATACTGCAAGATATCTCGAAGTATTAACAGATGTTTTAAAGAAATTTTTCGCTATCAGTGCACTGAAAATGGTCCTTTTTTCACGTGTCACTTCACACAAAAGGACCAATATTTCGACGCACAGACAACAAAAAATATTGTGTGTGACATGTGCGGATTGGCTATTGCCCGTTAATGTAAGTGGACGCACTTGCCTTCGGCTCGTGCGTCGATATCCTGTATTTACGGGCAATTAGTCGATTCATTGTACTAGTTGCACAAATATCTATTTTGAAACCAGTATGTATTTTATTTCTAAGTATAACATTTTATGTGTTGAAAGGAAATCATATTATACATATAACATTTCTAAATAAGTTTGATATATTATTTTGTACTACTGTTTATCACGTACGTTTATTTATGAAATCTTCTAAGTTGTAATGATATGAGTGAGTTATTGATAATCGTATCAATCGTATTATAATTTTATTATTACATAATTGCTTATATTTACTAGCTTTCATATTTTAGTGGCACAGTCTCATGACAATGTGATCATATCATAAGTTATGAAAATAATTAAATTTATTTTCAAATCTAAATAACTGCAAGATTTGAATTATAGGACATAATTTGATTCATATTTGTTAATGTTAACATAAATGCTAATTTACTTATAAATATTCACAAATAGCTTTCTTACAGACCTTGTAAAACCCTATACATTCCTATTTTTATGCAGCGTGTTAAATTATTTTATTATGACTGTTATTTCTTAAACAATTCTGTATTATAACGACAAATATAATAATAATGACAAAAAAGTTGGATTTTTCTAGAAATTTATAAAATAATTTCATAATTTTACAGTTAAAATGTTAAAAAATGTTATTTATTGGATTTGAAATATACAATGTTTATTTGTATTTCTTCATATATTATAATGCTAATGATAAAATAAACATAAATACAACTTAATTAAAAAAAATGAACTCTTTACAGATGTAATAAACATCAGAGACAACATTTTGTATTCGAAATCATCGAGTATAAAGTTGTATCAAGTTTAACAGATGTTTATCTTACGAAAATATTAAGATATAAATAAAATTTTAATCTTTTTTAAATATAATTATGACTTTGGCAAATTAATTATTATAGGAATGATTCCAATTCCTGTAAATTCAGCTTTTTGAGTAAGTCTTTTGCTGTAAAAAAATATTAAGACATTAGTATTATATATAAATAATAAATATATATAATATTTTATTAACAAATAAAATATTTTATATATTTATATAACTTCGTTAATTTGTTTAATATACCTATATATATATGCACACCTTTTGAATGATATGTTGCTATTGGATTTGTTGGAAATGGACAACCAGCATCAGAACTATTTACTAGTGTGGTTCCAACCAATTCTGCAGCAGTTACAGCATCCATAACTTCCACTTTGGTTCGATACATGAGTTTTGCGTGACCTTCAGCTAATCTGAAAGATTAAGTCTAATGATATAGATTGCCAATAATTGTAAATTTAAATTAGGATAACATAAAATTTCTTATTCATTATTGACTAATTATAATAATTGCGTTTTTTACTCTACCTGATAAGACTATCCAAGAGTCGCACTGTTGTTCTCTCTGGTCTTCTGTGCGGGTCCGATCTATGATAAAGATAAGTTGCGCTAAGTATTTTCTTTGCCTCTTCGGTTAACACTGGCTTTAACGTGCGCACGTGTGCGAAATATTCACAAAGAGTCTCTTCTGACCACAAGCCCATTAAATTCAACGGACCCATATATTCAGAATATCTGTAATAATATTTTACATATTTTATTACTATGAGAATATGACATTGATTATATATATAAAAAAAACGAATATTATTACGAATTGTTTTCTTCGTCTTCACAGGCAGTTTTCAAAATGTGACTTGATGTCATTCTGTCCCATTCAGCATTTCTAGTATCTTTCAGAAGAAGAATCAGATCGAAGCGCGACAAAAGGGGATTTCCTAAGCAAGTTTTCCATTCTTCACCCTTAAAACATCCACCATCTGGATTGATGGCCGCGATAACTGAGCAGCGGCTATTTAATGTGCTCACCATGCCAGCTTTGGCAATGGAAATGGTTTGCTGTTCCATTGCTTCATGTACAGAAGTTCTATCGTGCGCACTCATTGTTGCGAACTCATCAACACAGCACACACCTCCATCCGCGAGCACTAAAGCCCCGGCTTCTAAATGCCAACCATCTGAATCCTGTATATACATTTATTTTTTCGCATTTTTTCATTCATTTACAAAATCATTTAATTCTCAAAACAATGAATAGGAGTAAAACTTTTATGTGTACTAACTTTGACAGCAGCTGCTGTAAGTCCAGCAGCAGTACTTCCAACACCTGTTGTAAAGACAGACCGTGTAGTCAGTCGGGAAGCAACACGAAGCAACTGTGATTTGCCAGTGCCAGGATCTCCGACTAAAAGAAGATGAGGTTCACCTCTTATACGCGTCCCCGTTTCATTAGTTTTTGCTATACCGCCACACAAAACAACGGCCAATGCTAATTTCGCAATATACATCCCGTATAACTATGGATGATTGAAGGAGAAACAGGATATGTTATATTAATTAAAACGTTTTTGATGTTAATATAAAATATATTAAATACTACATAATATAACATTTCAAAACATTAAATATAAATATACCTGTGGACAAATAGAAGCAAGAATATTGTCTCTACCAGATAACACGTTATCTCGATGATGTTCCCAATATGCTATAAAAGTATCTTTTATTTCTCCCGTAGAGAATATTGCTTCTGTGATTTTCTTGCGTACAGAAATGCTATTTGCCAACAGGAACGTCGTAGCTTCTGCGCGATGGCCAACCTTTAGCGGACCCCATTTTCGTATAATTATTCCACTACAAATATTTTTATAATTAATACTAGTTATTAATCAATTTTTATTATTTTAATAATTATAATATTAATTTTTTTTTTCTTATATTAATTAAATATACATATTAATAAAATACAAAGATGTATAATTTATGTACCTGATGTCTACATTATCTCCAGGTTTACATTTATCAACAAGATCGTCCAACAAAACCACTTGCAGACCAACTGAATAACAACTCCTTGTGTCTGTTTTACATTTGTCCTGTATATGTAAAATGTTATTCAACTAGAAAATAATATATAATTATAATAGTCACAGTTCTTTTTCTATACCTGAATCTTTATTTCTTGGTAATCAGAACAATCATCTTGTTCCAAAGATGTTGAAGCTGTTAAACCTTCAGAACGACATGCTTCACAATACTTTATATTTCTAAACTTTTGTTTTTCCCATTCTAACTGGAAAAAATTAAACCTATTGTTACATGCACATGGTTGTATATAATTTTTTATACTATAATTTTTTTGTAAATATAGCTTACGTTGACTGTATTAATATGCTTGCATTTTTTACAGATAAAACGTCTTTTCAATTTCATAACTGTGGGCTGAGACATGCGTACCACAATTCCAGATGTTGAAATTAGCTCACCAATTTGACCAACATCAATTTTTATTGGTACAGTAATAATTCGAATGTGAATCTGCACATTGATATGTTATAATAAAATAAAATCCAAACAAGGATACATTAATATTAATTAACAACAGTGTAGAAGTTATATCTATATGTGTATTTAAATATCTATAGTAATGTAATACATTTACTGTTTAATATATTATTTATATAATTTAATATATAATAAAAAGTAAATTATATATTGTATATATATTGCTTTTTAATTATTATTTTTTACTTAACAAATCCTTTTAAATCTAGATCTATTTTTTTCAAAATAAAAATAACAGCATTTATTAAAAAAATATTTACAATTCTCTCACATGCAATAGTAACTAATAAAGACTCATACTCTTGTTTTTACTATTTGTCCAGTTTTACATGCCAATTGTTCCTGAGCTTTTACTGCTGCTTCATTACATTGTGGTAAATAGTGTCTAGGATGGCGTAAAATTTTCTGTGCACTTTCGGCATCAGCTTCGAATAATGACACAAAACTACAAAATTGTTAACATACGATAAAACAAAATATTACAGAATTACAGTAAATTTTCATTGACAGATTTTATAAATTTAGCAATCTTTAACAATCTTTAACAATCCTCTAATTCTAAGAATTAGAAAAAATAGGTCACATATATCAATATAATTTTAAGTTAAATTATATTGATACAAACAGGCCTTAATGAGATATGTACATCCTTGCTAAAGCAAACTCTAAAGAGACTTAGAAGCTTATTCTGTAACTCTTAATGACAGTCGATATTGTTATACTGTTGTTGTACAAGTATTTTATATGATAAAAAAACTGCACAATAATGTAACGAAAGTGATATCGTCGTTAGAGTTACAAAATAGATCATTTACTTTATGTGTATTGAATAGGATAAATGATCCTCCGGAGCATTCAGTATGTCTTCCAAGTCTTTCGTGTGGTGCTTCAAAAGATAGTCTTGTAGCATGTTGATAATTTATACTAAAATATCACTGTTTTTTAATCCAAACATATATCCAAGATTCCCAAGACATAAACAACACGTAATTATCTTCCGCCTTTCGCTAAACAATCTTAGTTTAAATAAATGATGTTTTCTTTTTTCAGAAAAAGAGAAGAGACACTAGACCAGTGCGACCTATGCAGACCTATGGAAGCATGAGCAAGCAGTGCAGTGCAAGTTGCAACCATGGCCACGATCCACGATTCCGCTGTGATGTGATTTTTATTTTGAAGCATCTCTATGTCCATAAAATATAATATTGAACTACGTAGTCAACAATCAATAAACTCCGTAGGTAAGTCCATGATTTTATGGTTTTCTTCCGTGCTATTACGAAGTATTATCAAAAATATAAACATTCTCCATATATTCTAAGAAAATATTCTCCATATATGTTTTATCATTACGTTTAAGAACCTGTAAAAAATTTAAATACAATTTTCTTATTGGTTTAAGAGTTATTTCATTTTTGCTTGTTCTTAATTCTTACATAAAATTACAAAAAATTACATAAAACTTTCTGCAATATTTATTTGCAAATTTGATGATTTGTTTAGAAATTATTTATATATAATTGCAGCAAAATACCGTTTATATTAAAAATGAAAACTAAATTATTTATTATTTTGTTTTTTGTAACGAGTTTCAATATGAAAATTCAAGTATTTTATGACCCAAATTTTTGGTGGTTGATTGGAAAAGTAAATTCAAAAATCCCACAGTTTATATATTTTTATAACTTTTATCTGACATTGTACAACCAAAACTTTCTTAATTCCTTATAACAATTAATATCTCTTAATTATATCTAATATTAAATTAATTAATGAAAATATAATTTTAATTTTTTACAACATAGCTGCTGCAAAGAAGAACAAAGACTATATTTTCATTAATTAATTTTATATTATAAGTAATTTAAAATAATGTAAGTATTACATATTTATTATTTATTATCAACTTCAACAAGTTTAATATTTTTTGTAAATGAGATTTGTATTTCCCACGCTGCATCATGTATTTCGCCAAAAATGTCACGCTTGGCACGTAACGGTGATTGTCTGCTAAAACACCATCAATGCCGCAGATTCGTCAGCTGTCAGTTAAACGCTTGAAATTCCATTTGAGCCGGAAACCGTTCTCGCGCCACGCTCCACGAGGGTTTGGACGCAGTTTCGGTTACTTTTCGCCAAACCACATCAGCGACCGGCTTCCATTAATCGATCCCTGTGTATCTGGACCGTCTACCCGAGCCCCATAATTCCGCGTCGGGGTTTCGTACGAGACTCTGCGGCAAAACTTCTTCCGTAACATCGGAAACCTTTTCCGCTTTTAATTTTCGTCGGCAATGATGCGGGTGGTACGCGTGGGGTGGTGCGCATCCGATAGGTGCATCGGGGAATAAATGTTGTCGAATGAACGCCCTGGCTGAATAGATATTCCGGACTCCTGCATATATATTTCAGTTACGATGAAATCGGATTTTTCGCTCGTTCAAACAGCGGCGAAGCAAACGGAAATCGATGAAAATATATACGGCAGAGATAATAGTATATTTGGTGGAAGAGTTTCCTCGCTCGATTTTGCGCTGAATTTTTTTTTACACAGCGTGCTACTGTTTTTTTCTATTTATTTTTTACTTATTACTTGATAGTAATTGTTTATGGAGAGATCGATGATTTCCTAAATATTTATTATACAAACATGATACAAATATTCCCTCTCGCCTAAAGAACGGATAAATATTTGATGTCACTCTTTAACATCTAATAAAGTACTTAAAGCAAAGTACGAAAATAAAACATTCAATAATTTAATCTAAATTGCTAAAATTTGATTTAAAAGACATATTAATTTATTTTAGACGATTTCTTTATTATATTTTTAATATAGATTTACATTACTTATACAATTATTCTCTTCATGAACAAAATGCTTTATATTGAGCGGAAGAGATTGCAAACTGAAGTCGAGTGTCCGGAAACAAAGCGTCCGTTAATCAACGTTTTAACGATATCCGATTTAGGATAACGTAGCGCGGTGTAATTCATCTTTTTATTTGTCGATTCTCATCCGGCACTATTTCTTCCTCCGGGTTCTGACCCCTGGAGGGGTTTGATTTAAATTGGAGCACGGCGACATTTCAAGTGGGGATAATGTATATTAAATATATGATGTCTGTATTGGTTTTACGATGTCATTAGTAACGATTCCCTTTACGACCTGTTTCTGAGTTATAAATTACTAGTCGGATACACGATGGTGGAGAGAAACAGTGTAATTAGCGTTACTGTGCTCGCGAACCGGATATATATGCCGAGGTATAATTGGTCTGCACACGATCACACACAAAACTTGCCTCATCTATTTTGTATTCTAACGTCGCCAGCATAAGTCCTGTGATCTCGTGGATCTTCAAAGCGGCATCGTTTAAATTTACCCTTTACTGTCCATTTCTCTGTACGCGTTTAACGTTATATTCAGACATTAGACAAATTATAATATTACATTATAAGAGAGGTCGCACTTAACTACGTACGACAAGAATATATACATATTGCAGAAATAAAATATACAGAAAATTCCTGAAAGTTGCAGTTACTTTTGTATTATCCACCGCATCGTTTAATATGATGTCGTTTTAAACCGTTTAAACGTTTTGATTGAAGAAGTTACGACATGTATGCATAGCTTTGAGAGTAGATACAGTTTGCTCGTATGAGATAATATCTCATTCATAACTTTTTGACACAAAGTTATGAAATAATGTAAACGTGGGACGTAATTCTTCTGTGAAACTGTGCAAAAATCTGCAACCAAGTTTAGCATACAATTTCTATTTCAATTAAATTAATGCTAAAGGTAGAATTATTTTAAACAGTTATATTTTAAACATAATGTTTTAACTTTCTATACTTATAATACTGTTTCTTTGCACAAGAGAGGAAGAGCAGGAAGATTGTTCTTTCTGATCTATCGATGTTAACGATACATCTAATTTGTGGAGAAACACCATTCAAATAAAAGTAGACGATGAACTCTCGTAACGAGACGGAAATCGTTCTCCATTGAAATTCTTTAATCTTTTCCCAACAATAATCTCGGTGTCATTCGATCAATAGACATCTATTTTCATAGGTGAAATTTCGCTCGAAACGCAAATTTTCACTCGACAATTCGATCGAACGGTAGCGTGGTAAATCGTTGAAGTTTAAGTCATACATATACCGTACATTTCCTGTAAGCACAATTCTATATAAGTTGTCAGTCGCAGGCAGCAGCTGGTGGTTTCCAAGTGAAATTATAGAAAGTTGAATGCCATCGGTGCGTCCGGGAATGTCACGTTCTTCCTCGAACCATTAACACGTTTATTTGCCCATTGATGCAACCACTAGCGTTGGTTGACATGATAGTATGCGAAATGATAAATCTAAAGAGAAATGCATAAAAATATACTTTACATAACGTAGCTGAGAATATGATCTCGAATATATTTAATAAAATATGTCTTAATTAATCAAAATGTAGTTAGGTAGTTAAACGTATTTGATAAAAAATTAATATTTATTTTAAACAAATAATATTTTCTAAATTATAGAAAATATTACTTATTTAAAATAAATATTATTTATTTTTTATACAATTTGTTGTTAGTTTTATTCAAATAACTACTTGATTCAAATGAATTAAATACTTTTTCCTCTTATGTGTGTGTGTGTGTGTATTTATTTGTCGTTAATATAATTTCCAATTATATCTTGCTAATTATGGAAATTCTATCATACAATATATTCGGTTTTAAATTAACATCATCTTTTTACTTTTATCTTCAAGAATTTTCTTTATATCATTTTGGTACATTGGTTTTGTTTACGGTTTGTATAATTATTTGCAGACGGTATATGTAGTTTTAATGTGCAGTTTTAATATATGTAATGTCACTTTGGAAAATAATATTTTGCGTTGTAGCAAAAATACGTGGTTTTGAATATTTTAAAATTTAATCTCTTTTACTTAATGTTTAATTAACTAACATTAGCTACATACAGATGTGATTCTACATTAATTTTGCGAATTTTATATATACTAGACATTACAGACGTACGCTTTGCGCGCGCTGCTTAACTTTTTGTTTTTTAGTTTTTAAAGATAAATTACAACAATAATTGTATAGATAATATTATACTATACAAATTTGACAGCTGTCAAAATTCAATCGCAATGATAGCTACTCTTGCAACACGAAGTAAGCGCAGAGAGAGAACTAATCAGCACCGCGAAAAAGCGACAACAATTTCGAGAGATGCGAGCAATCGACTTTACATGCATTTTTTTAGATAGGATAGGATAGGATAAATATGTAATACTTGTATTTTGAACAAAGTACGGCTTTTTCCAAACTATAGTAGATATTAGGTTAATATGTGAGACCGCTGATTTTTTGAATATATATATAATGACAGAACGTCACTTTTTTTTTATTTAGAAATTAAATGTGCTGAATAAAAAAATTATTTTGACATGCAAACAGTAAATTTTTTATACAAAAGTAACAAGTAAAATTTGAATTAAAAATTAAATTACACATTTTAAAATATTTATTTTGTTTTTTGAAATTGTTAATTTATGTTTTGCTGTTAAAATAACTTAAATTAAAAATATTTGAAAAATGTTTGTGATGTGAATGGAAACTTTAATTTTTTTTTAATTAATACTTTCTTAATTATTTTATAGAATAAGTAAAATTTTAGGTAAAATATGAATATGGATTTCAAATCACTTATTATTATCAATCAATTACTATAAATTACATTGAAAATATCTTTATTACATATAATTTTCGAACGCGATTAGAAAAACTACCTATCTCAAGATCACTTCTTCTTCACATGATTTACATTCTACTGCTTATGTAACCATAAAGGAATCTTTAGCAATTCTATTTGATAGTATACCGACAACAATTTTGATGAATATTCCGATCTATCCAAAATTCTTGAGACGTTCCTGTCACGTGGGATCATTGTCAAGCACTCAAGATTTTTTAATATAAGCCAAGCATGTTTATAGGATACAAAGATAGCCTGACAGGTTAGACAATTTTTTTACTCACCTTCAGCGTGCGAGACATTTTATCATCCACTCACTATTCTATCGAGAGCATAAAGCTATGTGATCCGAACGGAAATATCTCGAACGAGCATTGGTCGGAGAAGTAAGGATGGGACGTCTTGTCCAGCAAGGATTCCACGTTCTGTCGAGTCCTATCCTTTAATAATACATCTTCGAACCGTTAATCACACCGATGAAATATAATTTAATACCTCAACGACCGAGGGACAACCACTAAAAATGACGAACGGCCGGGAAACACGCGGCAAACGTGCCACCTACAAGCGATCTCCCAAGCGCGCCACCCCGGACGTGCAATAACGATAAAGGGTTGGGTATTCCTGAACGACCCTTCTGGCATGGGCACTCGTGAAAGGCGTGTGTGGGCTGTACATTACATTCGTCCACTCGGCCGTACTCAATAGCCTCCCAATTCGCTGGAATCCTTCGTATATGAAGCGTACGAGTGGTCCTCTACCTCTGCAAATGGTAGTGGGACCAATCCGGGTACTTACGTGTAATATTCAATCAGTAGGATGTCCACGCAGTTTTTTACAATTTATATCATTGATGCACGACAAAGTGTATATTAATCGCATGAAGATACACATACTACAAGAAAGATTAAAAGCGAATACAAACTTTAATTGCTCGGTACTTGATATGAAGTTTATGACAACTTTTTAATAACTTATCATTACTTTTTAATATTTTTATATGGTTGAGATGGAATGTAATTTTAATTTTTTATATAAATTAATAAGTATTGTTTTAAAAATTTCTTAATATTTTATATAAAAAGTAAAATCGAGAAAAAGTCTAAGTTTATTTTCTTAAAGACAAAAAATTGTGATAATGAAGTCTTAGGCCGGTATTCATAGTCAAATCTTATTTCAAGATCGTCTCAAGCAATGTCTTAAGATGCTAATACGGCTCTGTGATTGGTTGATGGCATCTTAAGACAGTACTTAAGATGATCTTAAATATAAGACCTGACTCTGAATACCGGCCTTAGTGTTTTTAAATTTTCGGAAAAATAAAATAGGAAAAACACTGTTTTTTCAGTTTTTAAAATTGAAAAATACAGAAAAATACTGAGATAATGACAACAAAAGTTTCATTGATAAATTACTAAAACCATTGACGTAGAAGACAATAAGGGTGCTATCATTTTAAAGGAAAAAAAAACACGAAAATATACAGCAGAAAAAACTTTTCTCGATATTTTGATAAATTAAATCTGTATAAATTAAATTTCTTTTGCGCAAAGGACATTAATAAGCATATACACAAAATTATTTTTTTAATATTTTGATAAATTGTTCATGTAATATTAAATTATCATGTTTATTTGAAATTGCTTTGTTGTATTACAAATATTCTAGAATATCAAAGGATAATATTAATTCAATCTTTAACGTAAAGGCATGGTAATAATGATAAGAAAATGTGAACCTTTTTTGTCTCTAATCAAAACGATATAATTTCGTCTTTTATAATAATACAACTTCAAGATATTTTTCGCCAAATTTTCTTCGTCCTATTCTTATCGAGAGGGACTTTCGAGAGCTAGAGGCCATGGCCACGTATGGCCATATCGATTATATTGATCCAGAGGGGACGATCCAGTTACTCGACGAAGAAGTCTTCGTTATTGCCGGCATTCGTACTGATGAGGTTGGCCCAAGCATGTTCTTTTCGACCTTTATGTGACACTCGTAGGAGCGGAAGTTGTTGCCGAGGACCGAATCGAGGAGATGTTTGTAACAATGATAGCAATTTCAGTGGACAAAGGTGTTCCTGACGATTTGATCCGTGATTTTGGCAGTGATCTGGGAACTTGCTGGGTTCCGAGCTAAAACAGATTCACGTGAATTAAAATCGGCCGAAAGATAGTAAAAGAATCGCTGTGAAATATTGCATTATAAAGGAAATTGATCTGTCCTACAATCATTAGATTGTAATGTTATTAATGTTATAACAGATTTAAAGCCTTTGCTACATATTCGTGGACATTCTATGCCTTGTTCTCCCAGCTTTACTTCGGATAGCTGGAAACTATCTCTAACGGTTTTCGAAGAAGGACATTAAGTCTCTCCATAAATCATTATTCGATTTCGTAGATTCGAGTGGAACACGTTAACCCGACTAATTCCTTTCAATGTACGGTTATTCGCTCTTCTATCTTTTTATCTATACATTACATGATCGATGTCGCTTGTAAGAGTCACTATAAATTTGTTATATTTTTATAGATATATCTTCCGTAATACATTGAAAATTTATTAATTACTTAGAAATATTTGTGCATATTGTAATTTGAATACCAAAAATTATGCAAAGTTTAATTAACTTAAATATTCTTTTCTAAATATTTGGCATCTCAGTTAAAACTTCTTGCATTTTATTACACATATTTTTAAACAAAACTTTACGCATTGTTATTATTATTATTCTTTTTAATCCAGGTAATACTATTTAATGGCAAAGTTATGGACAAAGAAAAATCTAAGACCTATTTATTCTTACGCCGTGTCAGTTTAAGAACATGTGGACGTGCATAATAAAGAAGCATTGTCTCACGGTGTGTATCACGCTGCGTCGTGTAACGATACTTTAAAGCCACTTCTTGTGGTTGTAACTTCAGAGAGAACTTCATTTTCATCCATCTTCCTCTGCCTTTCTCACACTGCGCTTGTTAGATGCTTTTGAGTTAAAAAATTGCGGCGCGGCTTAAGAATGCATGGCGCGTAGATAACATTGCACTACGGATCATAAGACAGTGATTAGAAATAAAGAATAAAAATAGCTTTGATGGAAGAATGTTATGTTTTTATTGAGCAAAATTATTTGCAATTAACGGATTTGTCAAATTAAAGAGTAATTAAGCTAAATAAAGTATATTAATTTTACGGTAATATAACTAATAATTATTAGTAAATTTTTACTAAACAGAGAATGATTATATTTATTTATTATGCAAAACAGTAATAATTAAAAAGTGATGATTAATTGTATTATTGAAACGTTGTTGTATTATTTTGGTGTCATTAATACTATCTATTTTATACAATTTGTTTTTCCCATCTATTTTGGCAGCTTTTGCCACGAAAGTGTAAGAAAAGGCTAGACAATATTTAAATCTAAGAATTATGCTTTTATGCGTGGAAGAAATGCTCCGATATAATGTTTTATCTACCTTTGGTCTATGGTATAGTAGGGAAAATATGGTCGGATATAATAAAAACGCATTGCCTTCGGCTATACTACGTTATATGCGGTATAACCGTTGTTTTAGAAAGGTTCCTTGGAGATGTGGCAGTGAAAATAAAACGTCATTTTCATACATCCTCTTTTGTCCCATCTATATTATGCACGCCTGCTTTAAGGCGTTCCGAATGTATTTATTATAGTCGAGTTTATATACACATTATACGCGGTATAATGCACTAAATAAATTTTCGTCGAATTTCGCCAGGAAAAAAAGAGAAAGAGCGTTTGTCTTTCTCTTCTTCAAGTCTCTCGCAAGTCTAAATGCAAGATGTATTGCTTTTAAGGAATCGATATTTTCGTAGTCAGTAACTTTCTCGCGGACGGATCCGATGTAATCTCCCCGATATTACACGTGACCACACGCCCGTTCAAAAATTGAACGGCCAGCTTCGAACGCGGGGGTTGCACCTCATAAATTATCAGCGGGGGTCTGGCGCGAGATCCCTAGTTCTCGCGCACATGACTTCAGACGACTGGAGTCGTCTGGAATTTTGAATTATGAGAACGCAGTGACTCTGCAACTCGGCTGGTGATCGACCCCTCGCCGCCTCTAAGCCTCTGACATTTATATTTGATACCTAAGAAGCCGTATCTTAAAGAACAACATTATGGCGCTCATTATCGAAGAGTCATTTCCTATTGAGTATGATTTATACAAATGTTCAACCATTCCGTTAATATCGCGGCTTCCTTTGAACGGCGTCTTACTTTCAAAATTGATGAAGTTACGTGGGAATTTTGAGAGAAGATTTAAGACCGCTTTGGTAGAAATTTATGGCGTTAGTATGTAATAAATTGATTATATATGTTAGCAGAGTTGACGCTAAAGTTGATAAGCCTGTTGGGATTAATCAGGGTTGGAAAGTAACTTGTTACATGTAACAATTAAATTATTTTTTTCAGAAACTGTAATTTAACTCCATTTCTTTCTTTCTGTCTACCGCAACTTAAGTCAATTATTTGTTTTTTTGTAACTTTAGTAGTTACTTTTATATTTATACATTTTTAATTTAATCATTAACATATATTAACATTATGTCAATACAAATATATTACATCTTTTGCATAGTTTTACGGGTAAAACGTACCTACGGAATTAACAAGCTTTTATTACCATTATATTATATCATATCGCTGTTATTAAAGTTTGCTAACTATTTTAGGCATCTAAAAATTTATTCGACCTATGAGACATTCCTTTCTTAGAACCTCCAGAACAAATACCGTCACGTCACCATCATTGATTATTCTTCTTTCAAACCCAGAGCCTAAGTCTGTGGGAACTGCTTATAGCACGGATTTATCCGATTTGATCGATCAAGTTCGAGTTCTTACTTTCGACTCCGGTCGGCTCTAAGATTAATATGTTATATATATAGGCATAAAGCGGTGTCGAAGCCCGAAAAAGTGGCGCTAAGCCGGTCAGGGACTATCGCGATACTCCACGTGATCCATTTCTTTCTCTGAGTTGCACGCTGGCTCATCATTATCCGACGACTAATTGTTTCTTTCGTCGAGCACACAGACGGGCCACTCGATCACGCTGGATGATCTATAGCGGAGTAAATCTTGTTTAGCGAGATACAGGTGGTCATCCTGTATAGGGGGAATAGAGCTTGATGGATGGCCGGTACCGATCTTGCGGTACCTCGTGGTTTAGACGCCAAACATACTGATACGTTAACACGGCGGGGCGTTTGGTGTAGTTTAACAAAGCTTTGACGGACTCGCTAGCCCCGTGCTCGTTTTATGGAGATGCATCGGCGCATAGCTGGGAGATCCCGTGCGTTTGACGTTTTGATCTCGCCGCTCGTGCCCACTCAACGAAAGGATTAGTCCGTTTTCCAATTTGCGACACTTAATGAGAAACTCTCTGAGTTTCTTATTAAGAGATATAAGAATAAAATTGATCGAGTTACAAATATATTAATGAGTTTTTGCAAGCATGCATTCGTATTCACTGAAAATTAAAACCTCGTGAGAAAGGTGCTATTCAAAATTTTGCTAAAGAAAATTGAATTCCAAATTTGTTAAGAAATTTACAAAAGAGATAGTGACATTCTTTTTAGAGATACATTCTAGTATTAAATTTCATATATTTGATGTTATTTGGTAAAAAAAAGAATAATTTTATATGTATATTAAGATCAAAAATTTATTTGGAATCATAGATATCTCCTAAATCTTAAATTACATTATAGTACATTAAGCGGATAATAGAAAATTTTTTCTTTGATTAATTTTGTTGACGATGTAGAATCATTAAACTCAAGTCAACAGATTTTTCTCGTCGTCGCACTATGATTTGTGAGGCACAAAGCAGTCGCGTCTTTTTTTCCGCAGCTTTAGATACATGTGGTCTCTTTTTTAGATCGCTACAACTGTTTTCTCCTCGTTCGTCTTTGTCGACCGCATTCCTTCCTACGTCGCTTTTATTTTTAACTTCAATTTAGCCGGTCAACACTCGACACATTTAAAAATGTAGTAAATAAGTTTTATTATGTTACATTAAATATGTAAATAATAGAAATAAGAATGTAATAAACATGTAATAATTCTGCCATATACTTTTGCTTTCTTACAATATATGATCTGTTATATATATATAAATTAATTTTTAGTAGTTATAATAAATCTTAACTAGTAACGTAAAAAAAGTAGATACATGCGGCAATGCATATATGTCTTTTTATTAATCGCAAATATTGTTTGCGCAACCAACGCAGAATTACGAGAAGAGAAATACATAAAATTGATGATAAATTTGTATATTATGCAATTTGTGCGTGTAAAAGGCGCAGTTGCTTCGTGCCTCTGTAAAATCTTTCATGCATATTCGTAGAGGTGTGTTTTGTGTAGTCAGTAAAGAGACGTAGATCATTGGATAATGATGGGATGTTCCGTCCCGTTCCATTTGCTTGTAATCCCATCCTCTCTGGCACAACAGTCATCATGTCGTCATGGTACGGATCACTTAGGCATCATTAGCTTTATGGCGCTTCCGTATGGCTAGCCGTTCGCGTGCAAGTGGATATCGTTCGAACAGTCTATGAATTCGAGTGATAATCGTCACGATAAGAAACAAGACGATGTGCACATACCGTCCGATTGTCCGTTTCCAAGTTTATAAAACTTAGAACTGTATTTGCGCGGAAAATCAGCCGGAGGCGGAAGAGCGACGTGGAGAAATGTGTACGTGAAGAAGAATAAGAGCGAAGTCGAGCGGGAAGGAAAAAGCCGCGCGATAAAGTTAATGAATCGCGCGAAGAAAGCGGGCTACTTATTAAAACATACGGCGAGGGTCGCGTGGGGAGGAAGAAGGGGTCGATTTGCTCGGGTGAAAAAGCTGCCGGCCCGCGCCGCGCTGAGCAATTTCCGTCGCACGGCGCGATGCCCCGACGGGGGCGATGATTAATTCTCTCCCTTCGCGCGATCCGTAACGAAGAAGAAGCCCGCAGCAGCGTACTGCACCGGTGCCCGCAGGTTTCTACCGAAGTCGAATTAATCCAGATGCGACGCGATACCCTTGGCCACGCGTCGCATCCGCAGTCGCCGAGTACTCGTTGCGTGTAACGGCACACCGCGGATGTGTATCGCGGATATTGTGTTACTGTATTTCATTACACGGGCGGACCGGACGCGGTACGCCGGTTGTGGCTTATCCTGGTGCGGGCAAACCGGTAACCAGTATGTGTGGCACATCCTCCCATCCTCCCCCCCTCTCTCTCTCTCTCTCTCTCTCTCTCGTTCTGTTTCTGTCACCGTACGCGGACGTTGGAGCATTGCGTTCTCTCCTTCACGGAGGTGTACCCGACTTCCGGTCGTTCCATTCAAGAATATCGTCTTACGCGCTTCCTCGTGATTCAAACTCTCACCGAGCACGTCATAATCAAAGGCTTACAGTTCGCTCACTTCTGCAGATCCTGTAAGTCAGAGTTTCTGCTTACCCGCGGCCCCCACGGTAGGTTATAGAATTGCTACACGGCTCCGGGATCCCGCGAATGGAATAATTTTGGTAGACAATTGCCAGTTAATAATAATGTGTAATTTATACAGGTGGTGATTTATCGAAATGTGAATCAATGGCGAGATGAAAATTTATATGAGAATTTTTTCGGGAATTCACAAATATATCTGTGTAATAGAAAATATAATAATAATACGTTATAAATTGAGTTCATGAATACTATTTTAATTTGTGTGAAAACATCAATGCAATTTTACAGAAGCTAATTATGCGTGAATTGTTAAATCTGTCTGTCTTTGTAATGTAAAATGCAGTTACTCATCCGTTGTAATAAACCATATCCACATTATTCTGATTCTCGGTTCACAGCCAAATACTACTCGCAGCCTCTTTGTTAGACATTAAACTATTCAGTAAAATATTCATACATGATAGCATCTAAATTGGCAGACGTTTAATGACTGAACATATTGATTGATTTATTAGTAATTGTTGAAAAATGCGTTATTAATGCATTCAGTATTATGCTTAATGTATCAATACGAATAACTAAACTAACGCTTCTTTTTCATATTGTTTCATTCCTCAAATCTATATTAATATCATAATAATTACAATTTTGGGAAATTCGCCTAATGAATACGCTAAGAGCGCAAAATAACGTTTTGATGATTGTTCCAATCGTTAAAGTATTACATCACGTCTGGCCAAGTTTCTGGCAGTAGCGCAAAGAGAAACTAATTATATAACATGATAACGAGATAATGTGGATCCAACCGTGAGCTCGTATTCGCGTACTTATAAAGAGAATAGGATTATATATAGGAGTGAAGGGAGAAGACACGCTGAAAGATACAGTCCGTGTTTTATCCGTCGGTTTCCATTATTCCGACAATTTGCATGTTGCCGTGCTTTTTTAGAAATTCTACTGCCACTTGCCATTATACAATTAACTGAGGAGCATTCACGAGATATTATCTGAGAGACGAGCACACTGGGATGACAGTAAGATAGTGGTTATTCACTGTCATCACCTCATTTCACTCGTCATCTACTATTTTTCATCGTCTTATCTCGCTCTCGTGTAGAAATGCGTAAATTAACGTTAAAGAAAGGGAACCTTCTCTCTCATTATACGTGGCGATTACGGAGGAGTCCGCAAATAACACCAGACAGTGAACATAATGAATCTTTTCAACTTCAGTATGTTAACTTAAGGATATTTTGGCTCAAGAACACTAGTTAAAAGTTTAAAATTAAAAAATGATAGTTTTTTATAAAAATTATAAATTTTTCTTTTAACATCAAGAAATGTTGGCCATAAAATCAGCTGCAAAGAAGAAACTTGATTTTATTCGCTATGCTATTTTCTCATCAAATTTAAAAAAAACACTATAAATCGCGATTTTTAATAAGATTTAAGAGCAAACAAAAACTTAAATAACTATTAAATTAGTAAGAAAATTATGTTCAAATTTTACACTCAAATACATACTAACAGAACAATATATAAAATTTGTTATGTTTTTGATAATTTTTTTAGATAACGCAATTTAAGCAATAAAATATAACATCTTATTTTGCTATGTAATGATACTTCGTTAAAATATTCGTTACAATATTCTGTAGACAAGTGATTATCAAAGACAATTGAATGACAAGTTCGAAAATTATGTGGTCACTACCAGTCACATAATAGCTACGTATACGTATACATGTGTCCAGAGTTCTGGTCAATTATACACCCAATTATTTCGAGGGAGCATTCGGGTTAATTACGGAGCGTTGATTTTAGACCGAGCATGTGGTAAACTTATACGAGATTAATTGAATTTAATTTAGCGCCTGAGGGGCGATCGATTGCACGAAAAGTTAGAATTTATTGTATAGCTGCTTTATTAACATTCAGATGATTGAATTTTAATCTCCGGAATATTTTTGGATTTTGCAATAACGAAAGAGGGAGCTGATTTATAAAAGTACGAGGGAAGGGGGAGAAATGCGTGGAATCCTGCCGCTATTATTCCTCTATGGTATCTTTGTCCAATTATATTTCCAATTATTTTGAAAGCGCATCCGGCTTACATCGGCGCGTAACGTAGGCGCAATTTAATCATATTTCATTTTCGACTAAAACGGAGACGTCCCGGAAAACCCGTTTGATTTTACGGTCGTTACTTTTAAAATATCCCTTTACGTATACAGTTTTTATAAATATTGCAGTTGACTTTATAAACACTTCCAAAACCTATATATTTTGTTCTGTTCAATTTAAATATAATGTTTGCAACTTGTTACAATATTTTTTAAATTAATTGCTTTATTTATTATTTATGACTTTTATATTTGCCTATTATTTATTGAGAAAGCAGATATATTAATATCTTTTTTTTTATTACTTTTTATTCTTTATAAAAGCTCTTTTATTGAAATTCTCAGTTATAAAAAATAATGACAGAAAAACAAAATTAAATATGGTTTACCATTGTAAAAATAATTAAAATATTTGACAACTTTTACCAAAGCTATTCATATAAATTTTTACACAACCGTTTTTGTGACCGTTTATAAACGTGTTTGGCTTTTGTTAATTCTTTACTTATTATTAAGAAGTAATACTTCTACTATTTTTAAACTATAAAAGTATTTAATGTTAGTTATTACAATTTATATATCTTCTCTTTTTTCTGTACTTTTGCATTGAAATTATGTGTGTCCTTTTTGTTTTCATTTCGTCGTATTTGACTTGTGGGAGTATCATTTAATTTCAAACGTTGGGGAGATTATTTTGCCATAAAATATAGAAGTTGTACTCTAATGAAAATTTCAATAGTTCCTTAATGAGTTCCAAGCCCTTGATAATTAATTCCTCAAACTTATATTTCTGCGACCGAGTTAATTTCACCCACGCAAATTAGGAATTTAATCAAATCTCGGCAGTCATTTCGGCCGTGGGCCTGGCCACGCACAAAAATGGCAATTAAATCCGGCATGCTGTTATTAAGTTCCACAAATCATCTGCGGGACCTTGCATTTTGCATGGAAAAAAATAGTCAAATTAATTATGAATTATTTTCTGCGTGATATTGCAAGAATTATTTATGCAAGAACTTTTTATCGTGGTATTCATATATGTATTATTTTTGAAAACTCTCAATTTATATTTTCTTAGTCAAAATTATTAAGAAATTTCTTACTACGAGATAAATGCAATCGTTGTACAATGACGATAAAAATTCCCGATATTCCCTAAATGCCAATCGTGGTAATGGAAAGAAAAGATTGCAGAGAAGTGTTCTTCGTTGTACTTACAATAATAGTCAAAAACGTTCCTTGGACTATGTTAAGGAAAATCAGATATCGTTTCTTCGTGCCGGATAGCAAGTTGCACAACTGCTCTTACAGATGCAACTAGTTTAGGAGTTGTAATGTGAGGCTCGTAGTACTCGTGCCGAATAATAACGTTACATTTTAGCAGACTGCGGTGGGAAATGAGAATTAGAAACTGTTTCCTTATCAGAGTCACTGTATGGTACACAAATCGAAAACATAGATAAGAATTATTATTAAGTTTTACTAGTTTCTAAATATTTTTAGGTGATCCTACCAATTATTACCATACGAAACGAACCGTTTTACGGACATCTAAAAATTTAGTTATGATAAAAAAAGTAATGTTGTTGGATCAGCAAAATAATTATGCAGAACGTTGAGCATGATGAGCAGTGCTGCAAAAAGTTTTGACATTTTAGCAAACAGTTTGAGTATCTTACATAATTATTTTAATGATTAAATAAAATTCTTGCGGATCTTTAGCTAAATTTTTAGATACCTTAAATTATTCTTTGTGCACAAATATATGAGAAATTGTCATTTTTAATTAATTAACAAAAATGGGCATATTTTCTTTATTTTATTGTAATTAAAAAGTTAATTATTTTTAGCTAATAAGCATATATGTAGCAATAATTACCATCGAATACCAGTTATCGAATCAAGTTTAATCAACTGACACAGGCAGGTTATCAACAATTATTTACCGCAGAAAAGCACGATAAATATACTCCAATAATTATTCCTGAACAGCTGACGACGGCATATCAAATCCTGCGCGGCAGCCCTCTCTCCTTTTTTTTTGCCGTCGCCAGCAGGAAAAAGGAAGAATTTGTGTCCCACGGGTCGGTGAGGGCGGCGCCATTTCTATTCATCGTGGAAAATAAAGCCGGTCTCGATCGCGGGTTCCGATAACCATGAATATTTTATCTGCATAATATTTCTGGCAGCCATCGGCGCGCTTTTTTCGTCGCGCTCGCACCCGTACACGGCTCACGTCGGCCCTTTTTCCACCTTCCGTCTGACGAGACGACGACGACGGCGGCGGCAATAACGCGCGTCGTCGCGGATCCGGGATCCGTATCGTGTCGGTGTCCGTGTATAAACGCGCGGCGTGCAAATCGCGGATTTTCCCACACCTGCGTTCGCGGCTTTCGCACACAGGCTGAAGAGAAGGGCGACACGATCTCGCAGATCGCGCGCATCGGGGCTTTGTGCGGATCGCCGCGCGGGTTAACTGGCTTCACGGATCGCCGCGGTATGGACCAGGTACAGAGTCAGGATGCTGTTATGATGCGTGTAATGGGTAATGTTGCGTGCCGAAAGTAATGTTGTTTGTCGTGAAACGCTGTTAATAGATGCGTCGCGCAAGCCCTCCGCCTGTATGTCGCGCTTATACGTGATTTTATTGCGCGAGTGCGACGTCACGCTCCGTGCGTCGCTCGATGGCCGACGCGTTAGAATATTCTATGTCGCAATCTGTTAAATTGCATAATTGTTGCCACAGCAAGTATTAATAATCAAAAGAATCTGAAGGCAATATTTAAATATACAAATAGAATCTTGTCATATAATTCACCCTGAAAAATCGTGGTAGAGTTATAGGATAGCATTGTATTTCGAAGAATTTTATCTGATTTTTTTTGATTTATGAAATTTTATGTTGTACATATTTTATATTTTGACACAGTAAAATATTAAATATGTTTAATTGTTTTTACTACCTGTATAATTAAAACCCGTATATAATACCTTATATCAATTTTATAGCATGATATTTTTAATCTGATTTAGTCACATTCATGAAAATTTTATAATACAACATGGTAGTTTTGATGGATATGTTATTTATGTCACAGACAATATATAACACATTTATCAATGGAAGAAATAGTATAACACATAAAGTAGGAGAATTCATAATTTAAAAGTTTTCTGATGAGCATATTTTTTTAAAAGACAATATATTGTATTAAATAATTATACAAAGAACAATTTTGTAAATTATACATATTATTATGTAAAAAAATTATGTTTTACATTATAAAAATATTTTCTTTATAATTGATGCTGTGTGGTCATTATCAAGCAGTTTATAAAAATGTATATTAAAAAAAATTCTATTGTCATATGTCAGGTTACTAAAAAAAAGTCTATCACATGATGAAATTTGTAGCGAATTTTCCGATAAAATATAACGAAGAAAATTTTTCCGTGTATAAGCAATGCAATAAGATAATGATATATTGTCTTTCTAAAGAATAAGTATGATGAAAATATAAAAATCTAATTAATTTGCACATCATAATGAGACATATAACTGGAGTGAAGAGCAACAGAGAAATTATATATTATTAAAAAAAATTGTGTTAGACAAACCCGAAAAGAAGTTAGCAAAATGTCGAGATACAGGATAAAGATGCTTTTCTCGCGGTCGGAAAGATGGGGTTGGACTGTGGTGAATATTTAAATTCAACCACGTACGAAAGCTTCACGTAAAATGACTCGCTTAATAAAATTTTCCTACGTGCAGAAAATGCGCCTTTCCTTTCATGTGCGCACGTCCTAAGAGCGTAAGATGTTAAATCCGTGTACGGACGGGCCGTCGTGTGATTAGAAGGAGAGCGCGCACGTTCAACGCAATGGATCGCAAATTCTATGTGCATTCGTGGTTAGCGGTGTGCAACGCCGGGGACGATCGATCGCGGTAGATATGCACGCTCGGATGCTGCGCTTTTGCGCGAGTCGCGCCGATGAACCGCCTGCGAATTCCCTGTGCGCGTGATACGCGGTGTTACTACGTTGTTGCTTGATAAGCGGAGTTCACTGTGTGCAGATTTCGGCCCTTAACCCTTTAACGCTGCCTCGAATTGACGAGCTGTCCGTTATGAGTGATTTATATGATTAAGCGAGACACAACGCGAAATTCATCATTGATTGCCGTGTGTTCATCACCGCTAACAAAATATTTTTGATTCTACATTCTCTAGGAATTCACGTTGTGCTACTATTGCATCGTTAGTTTAGTAGGATTATTGTTGGCAACGGTAACAAACTAGTCAAGTTACGTGTGTTAATTGTGATATTACGTTTGGTAATAACGAAAGTAGTGAATTTATATGAATTCAAATTTAAAAAACTTTTTGTATGTCTAAATAACTTTGAGTCAAAATATTGGTGAATTTTTAAGTCATGAAAGCTAGTAAATTTTGTGAAAATTATCTCAATGTTTTACCAATATATTATCAAATTGAAGACTATTAAAATCTAGATTAGACCAAAATTAAGAAAATATATTGCAACGATATTTGCTATTAAATTAATTATGGGACAAGAGTATAAATTAATGTTTCACGGAAATGTTTGCGATGTCTATCTTGGAATAATACAATGTGGAATAATATTAATATGCCCATACAACGTTTTCCCATTGTACTTGTGGTAAACAGCCAAGTTTGCGTAGCTAATTACGATTGCATATACCGATTGCATACGCGTTTCGGACTAATAGCGTCTGCATGTTCCAAATGATGTACATCTCATAATTTCTACAAATTGATACATATGGCAAATTTCTTGGACAAAATTCATCACTTATTAATATAAAGTTATCAATATAAGTAAATCCTGAGAAGATTATTCTTTCATCACTCTGTTATATAAAAGAAATTTTTTCACAATTTTTTGGTGTTATTATAATCCATTCACTTTGTAAAAAGGAAATGTTATTGATATTGTTGTCGCTTTTCCGAGATGCTAATTGATTGTCTCGCTATCTCGTTGTCAAGTGCGTTGTGACTTGCTTTACTTCGTGTCACTTCTAGCTGTCAAACTATCACTTTGTGTCATTTCCATAGGTGTCAAACAATCAATTTTGATAGTTACAATTATTGTTACAATTTTTAAAAGATAAAAAACAAAAAGTTAAATAGCGCATCCGAAGCGTGTATCTGTAGTGTCTAGTTTTTTAAAATAAGGTATGTCGATAAGTCTACAAGTAGTGTGATTAGGAAAAGATTAAAAACTCTTAAATCGTACTGCAGATCAAAATCGTAATGCGTGTCTATCGTTCATGTTTACACTAGCTCGTTTCACTTTAAATTTTATAAAGAACGAAAAAAGAGAAAACTTGAATCCTATTAATCTAATTTTAACAATTGTGATCATATTACAAATGATCAAAATCTAAACAAAATTAAATCTCTTATTTTTTGCCTTTTACATTTATTTTCTACTGTTTCTGTAATTCAGCTACAAATATGTCGAAAAATAGTTACAATATCATGTAGATTTTTCTTTGAATTGAAACAAAATTTCTACTATGTCCACATTTCTAACAAAGTATCATAGCAGTGGTACCACTATATTGTTCTCAAATAAACCCATAGAAACTGTGCAAGTATAACAGTTGAATTTTTAAGTAAATTTTAAAGTGATGTGGGCTAGGAGGTGGTTTACGCTGCATGGCGTTTTTAAATTTAAAATCGCATTATAAAAAAATATAAACAAAGAAGATGAATAGAAAAATAAAAAAAATATATATAAACCAAATGGTTTTAGGAAAAGTTGCAAATATGTAAAATAATCTATGATGTTTTCAATAATATATTCATATATTGTTTAAATTATGCAATTACAAAAAAATGTTTCTTTTTTCTTTTAAAGAATTAGTTTTTAGAAGATTTTATATAGAAAAAAATCATGAACGTATCAACTATGGGACTTTCATTGCTTTAACAGTCTAAGAACATCATATTTTTGTTATATTTTTATTTGTAATAATATAATATAATATTTAGTTTCTGAGAAATAAGAGGGTGTTATTTTAAAAGGCTTAAGTTGGTCTTAGCGACTTTTTGCTATACATAACTATTCGTAAAATCGCATTTCAACCTTAATCGCGGTTACTGAAATGTCTCGGGGGAGAATAGTCATTTTGGGAAAATACAGTCGGAGTAATGCACGCGTCGACAATCCGCGCTAATCCATGCAACGCGCTATCGCTTACATCGCTTAACCCTTTACTTTACTCCGTATTTCCCTTTACAATATTAACACAATTTGCTATATCACATTTCGGCGTCGCGGTGCCTACAATGCGGGCTCCTCTCAGACGTTAGATTATCGAGTTCCCCGCTCGTATTCTGCGTATCTTCGTGTGAGCTCCAAATTCATGAAGGGCAAGTGCTTTGCACCACCACAATATCGTGCGATGCAACGAGGAAGGCAATTGGTCCCTCCACCCTCACGGATTTCATTCGCTCGCACTTACACACGCGTTTGCCTCGGCAGACGACAATTCACGACGATCATCGTCGTGGGCTACGCACACCGACGAAACGTCTCGAGTGGAACGTCTCCGTGGATCGCACCACGCTAGTGCGGCTCCCGCACCCACAGTGCGTGCAACTGCTTTGTCACGCGTGTGGCCGACACGCGTGTGCGCGCGTTATACTTCGTCGTCGTCGTCCTCGTCGTCGTATTCGTCGGCTTACCTAAGTTTATTGTTAGAGGGACCGCGTAGCACACTGTAGTCGGAGCTTGAGGATTTAGTGTATCTCGCAGGCCGGTCCGGGTATCACGTACGCCAACTCCGATCATTCTATCTCAATCATTCTGTTATGATGTCAGACAGATAACGTGTAATAATATGTGCAAGTGTAAACTAAGGTGAACCACAAAATGTTACTAATTAATTTTTGATTGTTGTTGCATTAATAAATCTTTGAATAGTTACAAGTGAAAAAGTGTAGTTACCTATATAAATCTTCTTGATAAACAACTTCAACAAAGTTATTTAAAGTTATAAAAAGATAAAATAATGAGAGTATCACAAAACAATTAAATAATTGTAATTTAATTAAAATAAAAAAAGACTGAAATTTTTATTTTACAAATTTATATTAAATTATTTATTTCATGATATTAAATAAATGTTCTCTTACAAAAGCATAGTAGAAGCATAGAAAGAAGTAATAGGGATAGAAATACGACGCAATGGCTGTATTTCCACAGCCGTAATTAAATCCGAAATAACAGAATTACAACACTGCCCATTTTAAACACGTGGAGAAGAGAAGCGGACCAGGAGCAAATAAAATAAAAGTCACCGCTACGCATACCTCCGATCTGTTTACACAGATACCACAATCTGCCCCTCCCCCATTTTCCGTACATCCCTCTGTTACAAAACCTGGAAATCAAGCGGAACGCAATGGCGAGATTTCGCGGACATCGCACCATTGCAGAACCGTTCTCTTCATCCGCTGACGGAGATGCGGTGAAGTGAGGGAGTGAAAAACGAGAAATTAGGATTTCGAGGACAGCGAAGTGCTTGGAACACGAAAAACCAATTGCACGAGTACTCAAGAGGGGTTGGTAGATAGTCGAAAGCGCGATAGCTCGATGAGAGTCCGAGGACGATGAAGATAGACACATTGTTTACTCCAAAAATAGTGTTTTTGTAAAATTGTCAAGCAAATTTTCGCGTATATGTTAAGCGCAGTGCTAAAAAATTGTGCGATATTTTAATGAGCATTTGATCAAGAGCATAAAAAGTAAATAATAATTAGATAATTTTATTAATAGAGCAAATTAAATAAGCTAAGCTCTAAACAACGCTAAGAATTGTTTGAAGGCAATTAAAGCTTAAACACATATCAAATTGACAAACTAATTAATGACTTCTTATTTTCTATCTCAAATTCTCTTTCTTCCACGCACTTATTTGTCTTTCGTTGAATTTTAAAGGAAAGTGGATGTATTCTGCACGCAATTTCTTGATTTATTTTATTTGTACACGCAATTTTGAATTTTACAACGAGAATGTCAATATGTCTCGACAAAAACGTTAAATTTACAGCGCATCACGATTCTAACAAAAATTCCAAATTTAAATCTGAAGTGCTGCTCGAAATAAAGTACTCGAAACTTGATTCGATAAAAATTTTAAAATGCTGTGAAGTGAAATAGGTAAATCTATATCGTTTACAATAGCGACCCATCAAACCACAAAGTCGTGCCGCGAAGGACAAAACGGCGAACGGATGTCGACAGTCTCGTCCTTTCGAAGAAAAGGTTTATTCGAACCGCTGATGCTAAAATTATTCCACTGGAACCGCCTGCGAATCGCCGAGCCTTTTTTCGTCACCGTATACGCCGGTACGAGCAGTTCGCGACTTAATGTCATTTCAAGCTTAGCTCTCTTTCTCTCTCTCTCTCTCTCTCTCTCTCTCTCTCTCTCTCTCTCTCTCTTTCTCAGTTAATACATTCTTAAACACACTCGGTAGCTCCGTTTCCCTTTCTGTCACAATTACGCCTATTTCACTTTCTCTCGCTCTTTCTCTTCCTCCAAAATCTTAATTAACTTTGGTAATTACGTATGCAAGATAGAAGGGCTTTATTCTGTTACTTTGTATGTACGCGCGTTGGTGAAGAGAAGAGAAGAGAAACACATTGTTGACATCAATTCTTTGGAACGAATTTGATATAAATAAAAAAATCGTATAACGATCGCTATTTTTGCAAATTTTAACGTCTTAGAAGTCTTGAAAAAATATATTTTTAATAAAAAGAAGTAAAACAAAATAAGTTTATTTTTTATGTGTATGATATTTAATGTAAAAATTATTCAGTATCAAATTTACATGTACAGTTTATAATATATAAATTTAAAAAGAAACAAGGAGAAATATTAATTTTAATTTTTTAAAGTTATTGCTCTCGCGCGAGAATAGAAAAATTTATTTTATACTTCTAATTTATTATTGCAAAATCCATTACTTTTTTATTTTTAATTTCTTTTAACTTAAAATTTATTTTTTAATTCTTGAGAAAATTCCGTTTTGCTTACTCATGTTGCTTTTCCACGAAAATAATTTTTCGACGTTATTTTTTTTCTCCTCTCCTTTTCATTTGCACGAGTCTTCTTCCTCTCGACGATGTCATATAAGTGTTTGAATTTTAATTTGTCCGGTCCAGAAAATTTCGTTATTCCCAGCGTGCTCGTACACTGCATGTCGTACATTCGCGCCATGTTATCATGTACGCACACGTGTATACGCCGTACACAAACGCATTTTACGTGTTCCCAGTTTTATATCTCACCCAATGCACCTGTGTGCAATACACTCGAGGTCGTTATCTCCAACCTGCATCTCGTTCCTTCGCCCGCTCCCTATCAAGCTCCGTAGCTTAACAAGGGCATTAATTAATAATACCTCCTAGGGATAATTTGTGCCTGCCGTCTTGCATCAGCATTGTCATTGTCCACGAAGTCGACGTCTAAGTCTTTGTGTCAGGATTCATCTTAAAACTTACCTTGCGCAATTCATGCTCAACACACGTATGCACTGCTTCGCATTGGCTTTTTAGATACGATTTTACAATTAGGAATTTATGAGACATGATGAATATAACATAAATTACACATCAACTCAAATAGAGAACTTAACTTTTTAAAAATTAGTTTTTGCATGAAATTTGAGGAATGTCTCAACTTATCTTAGAATTAAAAATTATTTTTTTGGACGCTAATCCTAAAATAAAAACATCTAAACAAATATTTTAATGATTCTTCAGATTTAAAGATTTTACAAACGTATATTCATGAATTTTATTTCAGTACGAGATAGTCAGGGCAAGATTAAATGTAACGGTTGTACTCGTTTACAACTAAAAATATTATTTTTACAATTTGATGTTTTGTTTTATTTCGTTACAGTCATTTCATTAATTTGCGACGTAAACTTTCAAGTTATACAGATATGTAAAATTTGCAGTAGTTTATAAATTTTATTTTTGACATTGTTTTGGAAACACGATTCTAGTTTAATGTAAACGTATTATTTATAACAATATTTTTTAGAAATAAGATATGTAGTTGTAGAATACAAAAAAATTGTTATACATTTCTCTAAATTAATTTTTACAGCATTTATTACTATTAATTTAAAGTCAAATTAATTGAAATAATTAATAATATTAGTTTTATCTATTTTTTTTGCAATTATGTATTGATATTTTTTCTACGTTTTTTATTTTTTATCGAAAAAAATTTTATACTAACAACAAAAATAAAATTTTTAACGAGTTGATTTTTATATGTGATGTAATTCACAATCTTGTGAACAAAAGTTGTCATGAAGAGCTGTCATGAGATTCAATAATAAATAGTTCTTTAGTTATGGCCTATCAGAAGTGTAAAACTTGTGCACAAATACAAAGGTTTGATATTCTGAAAATCCTTTAAAACATATGCTTTATTCAATAATTATTAATTAATTTGAAAGAGAATACTGATACAGAAAGTAATTAATTTGAAATTTCCTTCGGCGTCAACAACGTAGACGTGGTAAGAGGAGATCACCTGCACTCCTATTAAATTCGTCGACACTTTTTCAGATATATTTGGTTTAACATATGAGTTATATATAAAGTTGCATATAAAATATGGATGCTACGTATAAAGTAAAATAAAGTAAAATAAATGATGCAAAGAATATAAAACAATTGAATGATATTGTTGCTGTAAATGATGTACAGCACAGAGAACGACTTTTGCAACTCTGATAAACTATAGCTTAAAAGCAATTTATTATTGAGCCATGTATTTTTCACTTCATTATAAGCATGTGAAAATTGATTTAATTTACCGGGGTCAAATTTTCCACACAATTAATGCAGTGTTTTCTATTCAGATAATTTCGTTATTATTTCATAAATTGGTTGAAAACAAAATTAATAAGACAGCCGAAAATCAATAATAACATATTTATTTTGATGTGTCTACAAACAACATTATTCTATCATCCAGATTTCACATGCCATATTGGGTTCGTCATTTTATGCGTCGACATTTCATGGTTCGACACGTTTCTCGTAAAATCACAAGCGTGACATTTTCAAACCAGAATGCTTTTTATGGTTGCGTGTCCCTGAATTTTCCGTTGAAATGATCGAAATTAAACGTAACACGTTCAGGTGTCGCAGCTCGTAGCGGAATAATATTTAACGTTTTCATCGATAACAGATTCAATCATTTTCCACCGAGACCAAAATTTCAAACAATTTTTCAAGTTGTCCATGATATTTTATTAACATCGGAATTATTTTATTCTTCAATCTTTTTTTTTGCCTACACATATATGAAATACTTTTATTTATAAGTCATTTCTAAAAATATGAAGCTAAATTCAGTAAAAATTTAAATAAAAATTTTATTTTGTGAATTTTGTATCTATTTGCACTAAAGATGAGAGGATGGTCACGCTTTACTGTAAATTCTAAAAATGAATTCCATTGCATCGCAACATTTCGATAAAAAACCGCGTGCGCGTTCGACACTTTTAATTTAACTAATTAAAAATAAGCCTTATTTGGTAATAGCTGAATTTTAACAAAGATATTTCTCGTGTGACTTTATATACATTTTCAACGTTATTAAAATACGTACCGATTTTTTTAAATTTTTGATTTTCAAACGCAGTTCTAAGTTAAACAAGAAGTAATATTGCAATGTTAAATTGATAGTCAATTTAATAATAAAGATGCTGACGGGTATCTATTTTGACCAAATAAAGCGTGTCTTCAATTAATTGTTTTTACTTATTAATATATATTCTCTTGTCACTTTTAATATAATTTTTACTACAAAAGCAGTATTTCCTATCATAGACCGTGATAAGTAATAATTCCTTGAAACCTCTCCGACACGCGGAGACACCTCAAAGACGATGATGTCCATAATAATAATGACATCGACGTGCCGGTACAAAGCCCACCGGTAAATTAATTAATAGCGGGATGTCATTATCTTGATATGGTTTAATTTGAATCGTGATCGGTTTGATCTCGCATCACGTAACCTTATTACGTTTTGTGCCAGAAATCAATGTCTTTAACTAGAAATGTGTGTTCATTAGCGGAAAATCGAGACTTTTAGATGAAAATTAACGAGGTTGTTTTGAAAGGTAGAGGTGGAAACCGCATTTCCACGATCCATCTGCCCCCAATTAACCTACATACGGATAAAATTCAGCGGTGTCGTTATATACCGAACATCGAAATATAGCTAAATATTTTAATTAAAGCCGAACAAAATTTTAATGCTCCATAGGGAATTTATTACCACATTCGAATTATTATGATCGTTATAGGAGTGCTCGATCCTACTTTATGTTTGGCATTATCGATCGCGAAAGGATTGAGTATGCATAATTTGATATGACAAACAAAATTATTCCATCTATATGAAAAAGTTAAGAATTATTCATCATTATTGAAAATGATTATGGAAAGTACACATTAAACAGTTTATTTTTAGTTTGTGAGAACACCATTAAAACAAAGTGCTAATATTTCTAAAAGCAATAAACGTAAATGTATAAAGGGTATGTGTACAAAAAAAATTATTGCTATGCAAAATTCAGAAAAATTGCTGAATTATAAAAAATAAATAATGTCACGCATTATACGATAAGATCTTTATAAATATCATGTAATGAAAACAAATTTATGATCTTTACTTAGAAACAGAAACCACTAGCATCGAGTTGATTAATCTATTTTATCCAAGTTAAACTTAGCCATTCTTCTTATAAATTGAAAATGTCCCTGTTGTCTTCTTATTATAAAGAATATAACGCGCGAGGAGACTTTTTCATCAAACGAAAATCACTCCTTTCTTTTCCCCCTTTATTTAATTTTTAGTTATCTTAAACTAATTTATTCATTTAAAATATTGTTAAACAAATTTCATTGTAGTTTAAAACGGGCATGGAATTCTTAGTTATCGAATAACCTCTTGGCTTTACTTATGATGCACACAATTTCTAAGAAAAAAATTTCTTTAGAAATTCCACAGATTTTTTGTCTCTTTATTACTTACGTAATTATAAACAGAATAATTGCAAAATTACTCCGCGGGATGCTGTAAATTACAGCATAACCATTCGTAATGATGACACGACGGAGAAATTAAGATGGTCGTTTCACCGCCATTTAACTCCGCGCTGATCCATTTTATTGCGCGGAATACGAATAATCGCGAAAATTAACTGCCAAAATTTATGACAAACGTAATGCATTCGCATGAGCGCCCGTATAATACATCGTATTTGAATCTTAGTATCAAACGGCAGGGGCATGCTGAAATCGCATAAACGGATACCATTTATCATGCTGCCAGGTCTTACTACGCTGGCTGAGTGACAGCGCGTTAAATTTAGCATTAATGATGCGGTTCCAGGTACTATAGCGAGACGGAAGTTCGTTAATTAGTTATCGCGGCGAAAAGTGTACGGCAACTTGTGCCACATTCCACGCATCTCCTCGTCTCTCCATCGCGCCGCGCCGACGAGTTTCAATTTTCTGTGGTGATAGCGCGTCTCAAGTTCTATCTCAATTCGCAAATTATGTATTTTGAACGTGATGGCAAAATCTTTAGCCATTAATTTCAGTTTATCGAGTCGTTATAGCAAAATTAATAAAGAACGCTGCCTTCTCACGTTACAAAAAAAAAAAATATTACTAATTAAAAATTTTAGACTATTAATATTGTGTAGTCAAAGGATGAACAGCTAGAGAAAAATAGTTTTATGATCGAATGGAGATTACAATATAACTAATTGATAATTAAATAAAATGTAATTACGTCAGCTTGCTGGTTAAAATCCATAGCTATTTTATACAGAAATCCAGTGGTTGATTTCAACTGCAAATAAAGTTAAAAAACACGCGCAATTATCAATAGAAAGTATAATGTTTATTTGTACCGAGAACTTCATTAAAAGTAAGATTTTTCTAACAGAGTACTCAAAGCATTTACTTTGTATCATCCCCAGATGAATTCAACTGAGTAATGAAGCAAAAGGATTTAATTATACACTTTTATATAAATTAAAAGATATAAATATCATAAAATAAGTGAAAAACGACACGACTGGTAAGACAATTATTTAAAAATACTTAAACAAAATGACTTGCATATCAAAAAAGAAATTTATTATTAAGTAGGACAAATGCTGTGATACGAATTATGCTTATTTCTAATAGCCTATTTTAACCGCGTATCCAAAATCACGATACAGAACGTTGCCACAAAGAAGCAATTTTCGCGCTTGAAGTGAAACTATGTAGTTTTGGTGATACAACTATTCAATCATCGAAATTTCATCGGATACGTTTACGAATGAAATTTCCCCGCGCGTGTAACACGATATAAAAGTGCTACAATAAAACAATCCGTATTGTGAAAAAGAGAGATTGTTTCAATGCGTGTCGTTCGCAAGTCGGCCGCGCGCAGAATGCAACTCGCTACGCCCGATGCAATCGCATCCTATTAATGAATGTAGTTCGCATCCGCGGCACGCGCGTTAAGATCGTTACGAAATCTCGCGTCACGTGTACGGGAACCGAAAGTGCAAGGAAGGAAGGAAGGAAGGAAGGAAGGAAGGAAGGAAGCAAACACGTGAGGCATTATTAAACTTCTTGTGCTCTAATCCGGGTGTAACGTGCGTGGTTTACGTGGTTGGAACGAAAACTATGCGGCACGATGAGGGGTCCAAGAAGAATCGGTGGTGGCCTACCGAGTGGGAAAAAGCTGGACTACTGCCAGGAGGTGCGTCAAGCTCGAGGAGTGTTGCTAGTATACTTGAGCATTTGTGCATTGCTACCCGGCGCTATTTTCACCGGTGAGTACGAACCTATGATCATGTGATTCTTTGTCCGATTCCGTATGTAATATGCAAGGTATAGTTGTCATTTTTATAATTGCCACTACTATATATGTACTATAATGTTTTCTGAGTGTGCATTTCATAAAAATAATAAGTATAAAATGATATAATAAATTATATTTGCGACTATGATTTCACTTATATAAAAATTTGAGCTATAAGAGAATTTACTAAGATTAATTTTTAATACACAACATATCACATTGATATATCACATGATTTCTTTAAGAAATATGTTTAATTATACATATATACGTATATATTTTGCAATATATTTTTTATTTAGTTTCTTTGTGCAAAGATGTGAGTTCGTGGTTTTAAAAAATATTTCTTTGTACATAGAATTACAATTACATAAAGTTATTTGATCCGATTATTAATTACTATAACTAATAAATTCTTGATAGATAATTGGGCAAACATTATGCAAATATTCTTGGTCGATTTACTGCAAAAAAAATCAATCACCTGATGTTAGAGAGTAACTCACAAATCGCGCTATATCACGTACCGTCGTCAACAACGCCAGGCGTAATGACAATATGATTTCTGCGCGCGCGAACGCAGAATGCGGGAGCGAAACTTTTCTGCAGTCGTTCTTTAATATAAGATCTCGCGGTCTCACCTGAGAAATGAAGAACATAAATCACGGCGCTCATCAAGCCTCGCGTGGTCTCAATTTTGCAAAACTTTCCCCACAAATCTTTGCCGCCCGCCCAGGGCGCTGTCGCGTCTCCATCTTTTAAAGATTAGTTTAATGTCGTTCGCAATGCCTGCCGTACTTCAACTTTATAATGAGAAAGTCACTGCGACGGAACGAAATAAGCAATAACGCTTTGTGTTGTATAAAGAATTCAGAGCATTATATTGAACTTTACATTTACAAAAAGCCCGTACGTCTTTCTCAATATTCAGCTTAACAACAGTTTATCTACTAATATGTGAGACAATGTTAATAATGTTTTGCTTAGAAAGTTTAGTCATTAATATAAATGAAATATTGTTTTATTACAAATTAGTTTCGCTATTGACGTTGTAATTTTCTTTATTGAAACTGACGCAATTGTACTTTTATTATATATAAAATTTACAGACATATTTAATATGTTAATATTTTTTTACATTAAATTAAGGTTATTTAATTATGGGATGCGTAATAATTAGAAATTATTTAGCAAGAGAAAATCTACTTGTATATGGGAGGTTAACTACCGCAAAGATACATTTAGAGGTCCGGAGACAATTCGAGCGTTGGTCTTATTAAAAATAGACATCAGAGAGACCGAAGCAAAGCTATGCTGGTAGAAACACGTTCTCTAATTCGGCTACTCTGGTATCATAATAAAGCTAATGTATAGTGAAATATTATAATTTTCTTTTTCTTCTTTATCATAAATCCATATAAAAAAATATATATTGCTAATCTCTAAACCAATGTCTCATAAAGTTAAATGTTTAATTGTTTATATTAATTAATTAAATTATTAATAAAATTTAATTAATAAAATTAATAAAAAATATTTTATGTGTAATGAACAATTGAATTCTTATGCTCTTTTGTTTATAATAGAACATCTAGTAGCAAGTTTAATTTTTGAAAATTTTCCCCGATTGTTTTAAAGTTCGTTATAAATTATGAAGGAGTACAAGCCCGCTACACTCCGTTTTGATGTCAGAAGGGCGTGACTAGAAATATAAATTAAGAGAAACGACTCTTGTAAAACGCAAGGGTAGTATTAAAGGACGCCCTCAGACGCACTCGAAGCGCAACTCTATGTGCGTCGAGATATGCAACTCGTAACGCTTCACAGACAAAATAGGAACTAATTAAGCACACGAGAGTTTAAACGAGGCGCGGCACCGGCCGTAGTGCAAATTGCAAGTCGTATTAACAATTATCTCGTAATTGTCTACAGCATGCTCAGGATTTGTAAAGCTAGAATTAAATTCGCAAGTAACGCTCGCTGGCACTTCGTGTCTCAACTCCGTGTGTTCCTTCCTAGATACACCTTTCATTCTATTTTCCCTCAAATCTGTGTGCCATTGTGTTTCCCCGCTTTTCATCACGGATTTGACATTTCATTTGGACGAAAAGAGGAAAATAAATTCCGCTTGTCTTTAAGGGTAAAATGTGAAAGTTGTATATATAATCGCAGTTCTGCTGAAACAATTTTATTCTACATTCTAATTTTTATTTTCCAACTAATATATCTAAAAGTTATCAAATAAAATAATTAATTTTATTTTAAATTGATAAAAAAAGAAATAATACACGTAGTTAAATTTCATTATAATCTAATGTTTTAATACTTATCTCAAATAAGTAATACATGTAATTTACTTCAATGAATAGATGTTAAATCACATCTAATTGTGTGAATTAACGATAAATGTTTTTTAATAATTGTAGACAATATTTTTTATAGTACATTTGATTAGCAACTTACTGCACATGCAAAGATATGCTTATAATTAAATTAAAATTTTTTTAGAACATTGCTTCTCTCTCTCTCTCTCTCTCTCTTCTCTTTTCTGTATCAAAAAACTTAAGCTATAAATAGATTTAACATTTTGTTTTTAACTATAATAATATACGAGGTTCAATTCTTCGCAAACAATTTTTTCCAAGTAACGTGATATTTTTGCACCCAAGTAATGAAGCACCAGCAAGTAAAAAAATTGAAAAATATAACACCAATGTGACGTCCTTTTTATGTGTGTTTTTATGTATCATTGGCTTCATAACGACTACAGTATCGTTATAAAAGCATGTGTGGGATACGCATTCGCGAGATTCCAATCTTTCTAAATATACACAACTCTATAAAATTATATCAAAAGAAATACAGATGATAATTCATGCTTTTATATGGCGTTTAATTTGATCCCCTTTAATATGTACGCGATTTATACATTTACATATTAAAGTTTAAACATACCAATTAATTCTCAAGTTACATGTATTATACAATATGCGAGACTTTTTAAATTATATTATTCATAACAGTTACACAACGTTAAAATGAAGGTAGTACCTTGAGTTTTGGTTAAAAAGGTATATTGTCTTTTTTTATTTTAATATGACATAAATTTTTTAATTGGCGTTAAGCAAAATCCTTTACAAATGTTTAAATCCTTAGACGTGAGGTATTGTGCTGAAACAAGAGAGATAGTCTTAGCCTTGGTCAAGTACTTTCGGGCAAAGTTTACTTACCTCCAGGGGAACACGAGCGGCGCATTAATTGGTTTCTTGAACCGAGTGCCACATTTGAAGTTCCCTGCAAACTAAACATCTGGTTTTAGCGGTCTAAACATTTGAGTCCCGTGTTGATTCTCACGCGGTAGAGAGAACACGGACCCGAGATAATGTTTAATTGACATTTACCAATTAATGCTGTGAAATTAATTTTCATAAATTTTTCTGTCAATCTGTTACATGATAGACGGTAATTCAATAAAATTGAAGATTTGAATACGTTTTTAATTTTTTTAACAAAATACACGTGCCGTTTTTTATAAATTTTGAAAAATTCTTGAAAATTTTGAAGAAAAACATACTTTTTCTTGCCACATTTTTCAAGAGTTTATTTAAAATAATATTATCTTTTTCTTCAAAAATCAATGATTTTAAAATTTTATTTACTTTTAAGAGCTCTAAGTAATTTATCAATAAAATTTGCTGTCATTATCACATACAATCGTATTTTTTCATATTTTTCGAAAAAGAAAAACAGAACTTTTCCTTCAGTTTTATTTTTCTAGAATATTGAGAACATTAGTATAACATTATCACAGTCATATTCTTCATATTTAAAGAACCTTTTTTTTTGTTTTTCTCTCGATTTTATATTTTCTGGAAAAAATTAAAAAACACTAATATTGTTAATAGTTTTTCACGCGTAACTTGAAAATATCAATTTACCCGTACAATTTTCTAATCGTGAAAATAAAAATCCTAAAAAAATTGTAATATAATCTATAGATAATCGCGCGAGTGTAGCTGCCAAGGATAATAGAACAAGAAATTTCGATGGGAGCAAGCTGTTTTACATTTACCGTAACGCGTGGCAGAAAATTCGATTTTATTACTCGATTTTCCTCGAGACAATAGCGACTACGTATCTCTGGCGAAAGGGAGAACCGAAAACAAACTGTGCTCCGTTGTACTCGTCTGGCGGAAACGAACCCCGTGTCTATCAATAGAGCGAGCTACAACTCGATTTGTTCCTATACTCCGCGGGTAGAGCAAATTTGCAGTTGAGTGCAATATTAATTCAAATTTGAAGAATATTGACTTTCTTTTATTAATACTATCAATTGCGCTATTAATCTTATTCATTTACTGTATTATTCGTTTGTCCGTTGCCAATACACAGAGTCAATAATAACAAAGTCAATTAAAGCATGTATGTATAATTGGGAAATAATATTTGAAGCGTAAAATTACGTTATTTATCGCGAAACAGAGGAGAAACTTGATTCTCTGTGCTTCGCTAAAATTTGCGGTTGCGTGAAATATGTGATCTCAAAAAGGACGGCTGACCTGAGAAAGTTTGGTAACCGCTGTTCCCGGCAGACCCGAGCTATCGAGGGCAGTCGGGTTGCCAAGCGTCGCGAAACGCAGTCAAGCCGCGTCGAGACTACCGAAAACAAAACTGCCCCGGTGCTCTGTCCCCCCGGTGCCGGAAACGCATCGCGCGGTTACCCATAAAGAGGATCACGGTGAGACTGCGCCGCTCCGTCCAGGAGGGGGGGAACGAGGAGAGTGAGGAGCCCAAGCGCCGGCAGTTACTTACGCTTAGGACAATTTACCTTAATTAATTAACCGGCGTTGCGACGGGGCGCTAATTTATGCTCATAGAATGATTCACCGCTACTTCTGGGCGGATTGCGGTTTAGCCTCCTTCTTCGTCTGGCTCAAGCTCGCCGACAACGTGCCCGGCCGAAATTCGGCGAAAGTCACATTCTGCCAGACGGGCGAGCCACGCTAATTAAAAGTCACCGCGAAGCGTTTCGAATTGCATCTGAAAATTCGCGCGGACCCTGACATTTCACGCGTCTAGCTCACAGCGATGTCATGCGTGTCTTGCGAAAGTGTCTCCCTCCGTTGGTGTCGGAAGTCTTGTCATTTCATCGCCTGAAAAGTACCGAGAAAATACTGAAAGAAGAAAATATCACAATGTTTTAGCCAGAGCAAGTTAATGTAATTTTTTAACTATATTAAGTTAAAGTTAATAGCTTACATAACAAATATAATTAAAAGTTGTACCATAAAGTTGTAAATAAAAACCTAATTTAGTTAAAAGTTGCATTAGGATTAAATTAAGAAATAATTTTGTGGAAAACATTATTTATATATGTATAATATTAAATTAGAACATTTTTTAACATTTTTTTCTTTTACATAGTAAATTGTTAATTTAGAAAAACAGTACTAAAAGATAAAATTTATGCGTTTAAAAAATAATTAAATTAAAAATTTACTCATTTGAATTTAATTAAGTTAGAAATTGCTAATTGTTGTAATTTTATTAAGTTTTTATTATTAATCGCATACCTTTCTGATTGTAGTAATAATTAATAGAAGAATTTTCGAGTATTGCGTAAATAACTAACGTATTCTTAAGAATATAATTGGGGATAAATTTAGTGGCAGTTTTTGGCAACGGAAGACGATTATTTCGTACTACCTTGCCGACGAAACTTCCTGTTCTTATCGCAAATGATTATAATTGCATAAGCGATTTATAATGACGTGAAAACATTCGTCTTCCCACCGAACTCCATCTACAAAACGAATTTCATGCATTACACCGTAATGCCTTCCGATAACAATGAGATGAACGGCGCGCCGCGCGCTCTCCGCGGCCGCAATATTATTTCCGCAGATTTACACGTTAAATTAAACAGAGTAAAGCAACATTGTTGCATTCTCTCTCGCCTCATGTTATTTTATCTCGGGCCAATCTCGCGGAGCAAATCTTTCGGGTACATTCCTAGATACTCCAGCAGGCCGATTCAGTTTTCACGTCTGTCTGTGTACACATGCTTGTGGATGTGTGTGTGTGTGTGTGTGTGTGTGTGTGTGTGTAGCAGGATAAGTTGGGGACTCTCTAATGCCACTGACTTTATTAACAAAGTCGACATGGACGGAGTCAACGTGTCTACACATACGTAGACGTGCACGTGTGTACGCTGACTATCGGCAGAGTGTGAGGGAGACAGAGAGTATTCGCTCGTCTGCCTGCACGATATTAAAATCACTTGGACGAGACGCCTTCATATTAAATTTTCGTTTCTGCGCGGGTTTCCCGTCGCCCATCCTCTAGGCTCTTTGACTTCCGCTTGCGAGCACTTTTTATACACTCGAGGCTGCAGATGTTCTCTAATATAGATCGATGCGCTCGTACTGATTTGAAAACGGTGACGTGGTGCCGATATGACTTTCAATCATGCTTTTAATCGAGTTTAATCACCTAATCAAAATGATAGCTCAATTTTGAAGTAAAATGATAATCACATTTTATAACAGTATATTTGAACGTGTCAAATTATTTTAGAATTATCTTCGAATTCGATTTGTGGGTATGAGTGTCTAAGCAAAGCGGAATGGTCCACACAAATGAAATGGAACTACGCGAAGAGAATTCTATTAACAAGAAGGTAGAAGCATAAATATTTGTTTTAAATTAAAAACGTGTAACACGGGCGTACTATACATTTTGAATTATCTATTTGTACTTGTTATCACTGCTGCAGTACAGATACCAATAACTCAGGCAAATAAGCGTATGGAATTATAACGTACAACTCATATAATTCATGTTTTCTCGCATTTTTTAATCACGGTACGCTTTCCTGAAAATGTCTTTCAATGTTATTAATTAACTTTTTTTTTTAATACATTGAACAATAAGAATAAAATATACTTACTTTTTTTTTCTTTATATTAAAAATGTTCTTCAGCTTAAAAAAGCGGAAGAAACTCACGTGAGATTTTATATTTTTTAACACAAGTACTTTTGACTTTTGTCCTCTTTTAAATCATAAATAATGAATAATTTCAATTACATGTGCTTTTACTAACGATCAACGTTTTTACTAATGTGATATCATGTATAAAAAGAATAATTTATGAACATTTTATACTCTTACACAAAAATAACGATAAAACTTTTCATTTTTAATTTCAAAGTATTCTTTAATTTAACTTCCATTTCTTCATATAGAAATGTAGTTCAAGATTTTTTATTAAACAAATTTGCTTGCGATTAATTAAATTGCTTGAAACTCCCTTTCCCAAACTCACTTTCTCTCATTCTTTTTCTCGATACTATTTTAAGAAGTTATTTTAAGAAAAGTACAGTTAAGAAATTTCCAAAATTTGATTAAAAAAGTTCTCACCTTAGGTGAGAAACAAAAAAACTAGAAAACCTTTTTAAAAAATATCATGAAAGGCATTATTTTTTTGAACATAACGCGTATTTAAAGAAAGGTGTCCCTGGTGTTAATTGTGCTTAGAAATCCGGTCAAATCGTCGATGAAGCTAAAACGAATCGTACGCTAGATAACTATGGAGCGCTGGAAAAAGCGGCTTACCGAAAAAGAGTGGAGTCTCGCGGTCGATTCAACGGGAATACGACTTTGTCGACATAAACAGGAAAACATTCGTTTGCGCGGCAGATCCGCATCCGCGCGCAACACGTTTACGCGAGATGCCCCTAAATCACGGCGGCGCACAGTAGAGTTAACGGGTTACAAATCCCTGCATCTAGCGCTTGCCAGCGAAGGGCTCGACAAAACCCTGTCCCAGGCTTGTCACACGGATCCTTTTTCCGCCTTGTAACATCGTCGTGTTCTGTGTTATTTATAGATTAATTACGGTACGTTAAATCGGTGTCTAAGCACGTGACTCGAACTCAATGGACGTAGATGACGAGACTCGCGTATTCTGTACTCTGGAAAGGACGTGTGATGGGCATTTTAGAGATACTTAGTCGGGAGAAGCTTCAGTGACGCGGTAGAATCACGTTGATAACGAATAAGGATGGATTGAGATGATAGAGATTGGCTTTCTGGGGCACGTAAATAGAATCAGTAAAATAATGTTTTATAACTCTTGTTTTTACAAAACGAAAAAGAAATAATCTATTATTTTTTAAATGCCTTATTTTTTATAAAACTGAGATTTAAATTAAATAACAAAGAAAACACAATCCAAAAATTTATATAGAACAAACTTTTAAATTAAGTAGAGACTAGATTTTGATATAACTCTATATTTATAAGAAATTTTATATTATTCTTCAGACAAATTGCTTTGAAATCCTTTATTATCTTTTAATGCGTTCGATTGTTACTAATCGTTGTAATAAAATTCCGACGTTTAATGTCAAAACCATGTTATATGGAAACCCCGATACGGCTTTCTATTACTACGCATATGAATTCCGGCTTGCCGAGCGTATACCATGCGGTTCACGTTGACATTGTGCCATAATTTTCGGAGCATTGTTCGTGGAATATGTATAGTTTCAAGCGCGTGTCATCGAACTGCGTATCGTTGTTGGAATTTTGGGATGATTGAAACCTCTAATCTCACTATTCGTAAAACTACCTCAAAAAGTGTTGTTTGCAATAAATGTAGGCAGTACTTAATACAGAACAGATACAAGCATTTGAAAAAAATTCAACATATCGACATTTTCAATGTAACATAGCAACATTCAATTTAATACATATATTTTTTAATACTTTTAATTACTTGAATTTAAAAAATAACAAATTGAAGCAGGCAACTCGCAATTAGATAAGAACGTTTAAGGACAAGGAAGAGAACAAATATCTGAAAGCGCTTAATCGTGGCTCATCATTCAGCAACTACGTCCAGAATAGCAATCGTGATTAACGCTGCCTGTTTCACCCTATGTTTCTTAGGGTCTTAAGAAGTCCGCGCGGCAATAAATCCCTACATCGATCCATCTATGCCCTCGCTCTCGCCCCGACCGCGCGTGTTCCGTCTTTATTTTCGTTTCTTCGACAATTTCAGTCCCGATACGCGCGCGCTGACGGGCCAATGGGTTTCCGGAAAGCATTTGCCACGGTTTCTTCTCCCATCGACTTGGGTGCGCGGGTGGAGTCGGACGTGTACGTTGCCACGGCGCACTTCTTGTCGTCGTTTTATGCATTCGCGCTGCCGTGGCGCTCGTACGAACGTGAAAAATGAGTCGGTAAGAGACATTCCAGACACGGGCGACCCCGTAGAGTTTTCCGACACGCAAGTATTTGCCGAGATCCCCCGAGATTATTTACTACGTCTAATGACGCGTAATTATGTATTCATTTATTGCAGAAATGCACGGCGGAGAAACGGAACACCGAGATCAATTCAAAATCTCTTTGAAATTTAATTAAAAACTCACACGTTAGACTCGTGCATTTCTGGCGAATCTTTAAAGATGAACATAACCCAAATTGACGATTAATTTAATGAAAAGGCAAACTTTTTATACGAAGACTCACTAATGTTAAAGATGTAGATTTTTCAACATGTATTTTCTTGCTCGTCAAAGCGTAAGGCGGAATGGATGCGAAAGCTTCGTCGAATATAACACGACCGTGTATACAGGAGAGTCCGGTATAATTTATTCTGCATGTAAATTCGGTACGGAGCTTTTCCTAGCGCGCTGAACACACACGCAAGAAGATCTTTTTTCGTTTCCCGTGACTTCCGTTGTCTGGATTTCACACACTAATCCTACAAAGACTCGACAAATAAACCTGGCCGACACGTCTTGCTTTACGACTAATTTGACGTATTATGGTGTGCTTTCCGCATCGTAAGACGCGACATCCCCGCGTCGATGTGTCGCGACTGTATTTTTTCAGGACGTATCTACCGCACAACGACGACCGACATTTACATTTCTGTCGCGACGTTCATTCAAACAGTTATTTATCATCCTATTTTTGAAAAGCCATTCCTTCCGTGTACCAAAAAGGACTTTATCTGTCGTCTGTTTATTTCTGTAATTCAATATATGCCATGTTTTTTCTATAATTTAATTGTTATTTTTAATTTTTTATAATCACTACAGAAAGCAAGATTAATATTTTTCTCTTACTTATTATTTTTTATATGTGATTAATATAAAAGTGAAAATAAACGTTAACATGCAGAGTTGATGCGCTAAAATGTTTCGATTTGATCATAGATGCACAATTGAAATTAACAGCTCCTCATGTTGCGTGCAAATAATCGTATCAACTAAAGACTATAATAAAAATATCTCTCTTAAATTTATGAATTAAGTTTAATATTCATTCAATGTTTTATATATCATTTATATATCACAATTAAAAATGTAAGACACATAGTTAAAAGTAAACAAGTTTACTGTAAAATTTTGTGGGAGTATGAAATATTATATAAACGTTATTTCTCATATTACATGTAAATAGATATTGCTTGTTATAACAATTTATTTATTTGTGATTAAATATTCCAAATAATTTTCAGTTATAACAGTGCGGTTGTAACAGTTATTATAAAACTTAAATGGGTCATATTTGTTTATAATTATTAAATATATACACGCATTCATTTGCCATGCTTTTGGATATTTACTTGTAGAATATGTTCTGCTCAAATAACAACATAAACAACAAGTAGTAATTTCACATATAATATCACATTATATATAAATAAAAGAAGTTAAATTGAAAATAAAAAAAGATACATATTTGTTAAGTTTATGTAATATAATGTAAATGTAAGGCGCGAAACTGTCTCATACTGCATTTGTTGTGAATGTTACCGATAAAATTCTTCATGTTTTTGTTTAATATTAGAAATACGGGACAGGCGCTTCAAGATTTTCTACGAAACGTGAACGGAACGGAGATGAGATTCAGCGTCCGATTTGTCGTTTCGGTTAGACGCTGCCGAGCGGATTGCGAACTTTGACGCCGCACTCGCGCGCTCAGCTTTTTCAATAAACCGCCGAAACCGCGGATAAGAGAAAATTGAGGTCGGAGAAGGTCGGTCGGCGAGGTGTAATACTTTCTTCGGCCATTATCCGTCGCGTCCGCTTCGTCGCAATCCGAAATTCTGGCGTATTTCCGCAGAAGTTCGATCTACGCGCGTAACTTCGAAAATTGATGCGTCAAAAGGCGTCGGGGGAAGAGTTTCCGAATTTATTGTCGGGAAAAGCATTTTGGCGTTCTGCATTCCCGAGATGGAAAGAAGTTAGAGCCTAATGCGTTTCGAAGTAACAATAAGTTTAAAAGAGTGATATCAACGCTTCGATACGAAATGGTTCGAAGAAAGTAGTTCGTGATTCACGGTAGAATTTTCCAAAATAACTGGAAAATTACTTCTTACAATGCGGCTTTTTCGCGATGTGGAGGCTAATGAAAAGACAGCACAAAGCACTGCAGAAATCGCTTAATCGACAACAGATTATTATAGGCAGTGAAAAACATGGCGGGCTGAAATTCATAAATAGTTGTCGGAAAATTTTCCAATCGACGTACGGAACGCGCAATTCCGATGCAATCAGGCGATTTTCCGTTTTAACTCCACTCCCAATAAAGGGGAAACCTTTTTACCTCGTTTTAACCCGCCCCCAGGCAGCCATCGTGATATCGCGTTAGCCAATCTGATTAATAGGAATTTGGACCGCGGTTGTGTGCGCGCACGAGTGATTTCTGCTCTTTAGAAAGGGCGAGAGCGTGGCACGTACGTCGGACGTACCAAGCTGAAAGAGATCCTTTGCCTCCGCCGCATTTTTCAAGTTTCTCCGTGAGCGACCCGCTTCACTTTTCTCATCGCACCCTCCCGTCATTCCTTTTTCCACCTTTATCTCATTTTCTTCTCTTCCTTTTCCTCCTCTCTTTCTCCCCGCGCTTACGTCGCCGTGTTCTTTCCCACTTCGTTTTTAATGCCCCGGCAAACGTTATCGTAACTTTCTGGCGACCACGCGCCCATAAACACAAACAGGCTTGCGTACAGGGCGACACGCTTGATTTTATCGCGAGCGATGTAATTCAGAGATTTACTACGGGGTGTGTGTTTTTGCGGGCGAATTGCCTGCTCTCGGGTGAAACCCGCTCAGTGGACAATATGGGAAGTATACAAGGAGACAGGTAGTTAACTATAAACGTATAAACATATTTTTTGCTTGCTTTTACGCTGGATTGTCATAATTTGTTTCAAATTTTTATTTTATTTTAAATCTCTCTATGGGAAAGAGCTACATAATTTGCAACCTCTTCCCGAGAACAAGCTGTTAAGTATTATGTAAAAAATTAAGCTTTAATAATATTAACAAAAAAAATTTGCATTATAATTTGGTTGATTATCTATTATAGTTTAATTATTTATTTATTATCATTTTTACTTCTTAATTTATTCTGCGCTAGACCTCAAATAATTTTTTAAATTAATTATTTAAATTAATTAGTAATTAATTTAAATATTATAATATATACAGAAAACTATTAAAATAAAGATAAATCCTGCTTGTTTGTCTGCAAAAATAGATTGAATAAATATTAAATATTTTTAAAATATTAAAAAATCTTCTATAAAATATTAATTAACATTGAAAAAAATGTATCGCTTTTAATTTTTACGATCAATAGATTAAAGATGTGTCACATTTCAAAATGTAATCTTATTAAAAATTAAAAAACGCTATATACTTATATATATTGTTTTATTACATGGGCTATTGTGAGGATCTATATAAAATTTGAGCATAATTCTGTTATTAATTTAAAAATTATTTAAAATTTTGTTTGTTCTAAATTTTTATTAAAAATTGCATTGTATAGACCTTATTTGCAAATCTGATGAGAAAGTGGCATTACGAATTAAAGCAAATTTGTTATGTACACTAATAAAACTTTAATAATTATTCGTGCAAAGTTCATTTGAATCCACTTACTCGTTTAAAAGTTATTTATGTGAAAGCAGCAAAATAGGGTCATTTTCGTTGCATAAGCTGCTTTATAAGCTAAAGTTTTTAATGTTTTCTTTTTTACAGCTGGTTTTAGAGGCAAATTTCGGCAACTAAAATTTTTTTATCGTTAATTAAAAAAAAGCGAATAAACCTAATAAGCCCGCAGTTTTTATATTTTGATAATTTTTAGCTAGTATTGCAGAGTCATCTTAGAGTGGCATACTGTTCGATCGAATTTTGTAAAGATACTGTTTTGTTTCAGTCATAAAGTAAACGCATATGCCTCATATGCGACATGTGTCACGCGCCCACACACGCACGTAAACGTCGCACGAGTCTCGCGAGCCAAGAAAGAGCAAACCGCACACTGAAATTTCTCCGAAGGATTTCTCTCTGCCTTTTTTCCCCTCTCGTTTTTCTACCTCCGCGTGGGAGCGCTCACGTTCCTTCCTTTACCACTTCCGTTTCTTCGCCCCGTAGACGTCGGTCGGTCGGTCTGCCTGACAAGCTGCGGACGATCGGCTGCGACTGCGGTTTTATTAGCAGGTCGAACGTTCCCTCTTGCACAATTCCCATTTTCTCGTACCCCATTTTCCTAAAGTCAACCACGATATCTCGCATTATGACTTTCAGGCGACACACCGTCAATCTTGTCCTCTTCCCTGCTTGCCTTGTACACTTTTTCTCCTATCTAGGTCGTTAAATTTTGGCAGGCAACGCGGTGAACAAGATCTTCCCATTCTACCGGTTTTTTTTTTTAGAGTCCATTTCTCTATGTCATCACATGTCACTTCTCGGAATGTAGTATCCGTTATGAAAAAAGCTCGTTCTTCCTTTATTAACAAGATTACATCTAAATACGATTGATATCTAAATCGAGGGAGGAACGTCGCTGCAATATAAAAAAAAAAAAAGAAAATCGACTTTCTGGGAACTTCAAAATAGGCGCTTAAAATGCCTTGAGATCCTTGAGAGCTCTCTCTAGCGCGAAGCCGCTCATTTCGGTAGATCAAGCGGAAGGAACATTTCCAAGAAATCGTCATGCTTACCGTAGAATACCATGTGCTTGGCATGTGTTTGCACGAGTATCCGCGATACACCCGCGCACGATATCTCGCATCGCGCCAGCGCTCCGTGTTACGGATTATAAACACCGCGTAATTCAGGCAGCCTCTGTGTTTCTGCTTGATGAAATGAAGTTTCTCCGCGTCCGACGAAATTTGCCAGTTTCGCCACATTACTTCACGTTTGCACGACTACAAAATTGTTCTTGGCAGGTTAATTCTGGTTTCAGTCCTCCTATTCTATGTGTCTTTCTTCTTTAATTTACTGCCAGATTTCGTGAATTCTCTCGGATATCTCTTTAACGGTCAGATCACAGCGCATTCTTTACGATTATTAATTGGATATTTGCCTGCCATTGCTCATTGCGAATCACGAATTTTTGATGATGAAATATTGATGATGATTAATTAGGTATATTTCGATAATTTTTAAAAGTAATAACAAATCAGTAATTTATTTAATATGCAAATTAATTTACTGTCCCATAATTCTATTTTTTAATTTAATCTTTTCTTACTCTGCTCCACTTTACAAGTATGGATATCTATTCGTTTACAAAGCATCATACCAAATGGCATAACAGTTCACAAAACAGCGTTGAACACAACGTTTGAAAAGCAATATTATTTTCACATTTTATTAAAAAATCATGCTGCTGAAATCATTGAAATGATTTGTTTTGCTCTGAAGGAATGAAGGATGATTCATAAAACGCAAAAGTCAAGTCAGCATCAGAAATATCAAGATAGAATTTTATTTTACAACATTCTGTCACATGTCGCAAAAAAGATGTCATCTACGTGTATGCTTTAGATTGCAAAATTCTTCTTTATGCGGATTTTTTCCCAAATCCAGCTCTTTTAAATTACCTGTTACAATCGTCTTAACATCATCTGGTTGATGCACATTTCAAGATAGTAGAAGAGGTTCAGAAAAATCTTGAAAACTTCATTAACTTATGACAGTGAGAATTTTCATTAGCTGTTCGAAAGCTGTAGAAGCGGGACAAAGCAAAAAAATAATTTCAAATTATTTTAAACATTAAACCTTTATTTGATTATTTGTAAATAAACTTTAAATTTTATATTATATAAAAAAGAAGTTAAATTAATCTTGTCTTAATCATATCTAATGTAAAGTTTATCTATTGTTTTATATATATTAGAAAGAATTGATTCTAAAATTGTACAATTGACTCAAAAATTGTACAAGTTTAATTTTATAGTGACATTTCTCTCTAGTAGATTTAGAAAGTATTTCTGAATGTTACTTATACGTGCGGATTTTATATAAAATCCAAAAATTCTTTCAATTGCGTGCGAAAGAGCAGAAAATTCTGTATTATATTTTTCAGAGAACCAATTCAGAGATGATAGTGCTGTATGTGGAAAAAAACTGGATTCCTGCATTGTGATCTCGACAAATGAGGTCACGTGTATCCTTTATCCACATATCCTTCGCGTAGTTGTCCATAGGAATATTTTATGCCATAACTTTTTGCGGTATTTATCTCATATGAGACAGTGCCGAATCTATTTACAGATACTAATCCGAGAGAAAGCCTCCGTTCCTGCTACCTGTAAAATAATATCTGTCACTTTTATTTGTGAACTTTGATATTTTTAGCACATAAAAACCGAGTTTATTAAATAAATGTCCAATATTTTCAAATATAATAAAAAATAAATACTGAAATAAATAAAATATAAAAAGTATTCAAGTGTATATATAATAACAGAAAATGTTAAATATAATTATTAATATAATTAAGTACAATTTAATTAGTTAGCTATAGTTATACAATATATATAAACTTTATTAAAATAAGAAATTTTTATATCTTGCAATAGTGTATACTCTTTAATCTGACCTACACAGAAAAGAAAGTAATATAGCTAATAACATATGTAATTGCGGGCTGCCAACTACATAAAATACTCAATACAATAATATTTACTGTTAATGCAAGTGCAATGTTGAGACTGCAATAACATATATTATTATATTGAGTATATCTGTAGTTGGCAGCCCGCAACTACATATCTTATTGGATATATTGCATTTTTTTCAGTGTATAAAATTTATTTGTTAAATATTAGTGTTTTTTTAATTTTTAATTTATAGTTAAATTTAATTTTTGAGATTAAAATACATAAAAATTTTCAAATTCTGTAAAATCTTTTATAGAGATATTATATTTGAAAACAATGTTAGCAAAACTATCTATGGAAAAGGACCAAATAATACCGACGCATATGGGAAGCACGTGACATACTTATTACATTCTGGAATTTGATAGAGGCAGACATTACACAATCCGCCATCCAATTCGTAGAAAATTTTTCGTCTTTCCTCAAAAATCTCGTCGCTCGATAGCATCTACGAAAACGCGGGAACCTTCTTCTAGCCCCGACATGTCGCCGCCATGAGTATTCTCGATCGAATCTCGTTATATAGCAATTCCCTCGCGTCACATTTACTTAGGAAATGTTTTTTCAGCGTTCTATTAATCTTTAATGACGCATTCTTTGATAAATGTAGAAGTGGTATTTTTTTCTTCACAAAGATATCAACTATCGCGATTCGTTTGAAATCAGCAATTCTTGTTAAATGCAAGTGCTGAAGAGTTTGCATGAAATAAAATTTTGCTATTTATTTGTTTAAGAAGTTTTCATAGGATAAATTTTCTTCATCGTAGTGCATAGCAAAAATTCAAGCAAAGTCGACGACGGCCGGAAGTTGCCGCCTGCTCGAAGGAACTCTATCTCTAACTGGGGCGGCTTAAGCTCGTAAACGGTTTTCCAAAGTTACTGGCGTACCGGCGAGGCGAGAAAAATTATATTCGCCCGCGACGTCAAATTGGAAACAGTCTTGAGCCGTCGACGCTTCCGCAACGGAATCGGGATGGGCTTAGACAGGCGCGTCTCGTGCACTCGAAGATTTCGAAAAATCCGACCAAGGTTATTGCGAAAATGTCGCGAAACTTTTATATGAAAATATCGTCTCTTTCTTATTGGACGGAATGAAATTTCCGCATGCAACTACCATCTGGTTATTATAAGCGGTTTGCATAAAAAGTAATAAAGTTTCGAACAAAAAAAGCGAAATATATTAATTAGATAAAATTATAATTTTAATTTTAATATTGAAAGTAAAAATGTATAAATCAATTTGATTCACTTAATCAATTGTTTTAATTTTGCAAAAGTGTAACTATTATTCAAGATTTCTTAAGTGTATATACAAAAATTAATTAATAACAAGTAATAGTGATGTACAAGAAAAAACTTATTAGTATTTAAATATAAAATAAAAATGCGCATATTGTCGACTTTAGTAACTTCAGTATATATCTAACATCTTTTAAGAGATAGTAAATATGAATGAACCTCGGAACAATGAATTTGTTAATAGATTCCCGGCTCATTGTCATTCTTTTAATTAAAAATCACACATCAGCTTATATTGTGCTGCACGTCAAGCGTACTTCCGCTTTAAGCATCGTTATAGCACTTGTGCTGAAATGGTACCTGATAGCGAGTACTACGCGGAGTGCATCCATTACCCCCACGCTTGTTTGAAGTGTCTAAATACGTGTGTCTGTATATTGAATGTACACGTATATACAGGTATGCAAATGCAGTTCATGCAACATCTTTTGAAGTCCCATCTTAATACATCATGGAAATAGGTCATTGATTATTTTCAAATATGCTTATGCATACTTTGACTGCGCATATTATTTCTTGCATGAATAATTTTAGTAAAGTACTTTTGTAAGAATTACAATTGATATTTGTTTGATAAACTTTTATGTAAAACTTTCAACAACTACCCCGATTTGATAAAAAATAATGTCTGATTTTACGATGCTGCTATCACAATGACGATTTCAATTATGCTTTTCAACCAGAAACAGTTGATTGATCGATTTTCTGCTTAAATGATCTTAATTAACAGTCTACATATATTGGCATAATTATACGTAGACGAAAAACGTAGCAATTATAATACAGCCTTTTTATTTCTCGACTTACACACTCGTATTAGTTTCTTCTAAAGGCGTTTTTCACAGGCGCAATGAACGGAGATGAAATAAACTGTTTCTTTTCTTCTTCCTTCTCGCCTGTCATCCCTCAGTCACATCAAAGTCCCATTCTTCCATTCGCCATACCGCGTCGTAAATTTCGTCGAATCCGTCGTTGTCGAACTAGGCAAAATAGGCCGGCGTCATCTCGGCAGCGAGTCTGCCCGTGAAACTATGAAATAATCCCGTCGTTAATCTCGCGCGTAGTATCGGGACGCGTTGCTTGAACCAGGCTCACGGCCTTTTCTGCCTTTCCCGCTCGAAACAATGGAGGAAAGTTTTACGGTCGCGCTAGACCACTGGTAGGATCGTATATTTTCGCCGCAACGCTCGTAAACTGCGGTCATGCTGCCAGTCGCCACATCTTTGGAGGCGATGGCGGAAGAGGGGAGTACGCCACTGTGTCAACGTGTCACTGGATAATTTCAGAGTTACGCAGTCCTCCTGTTTCCTATGTCCTCATCCTCCATCTTTTTCCCCGCCTATAACGGGGCAGAGATTTGTTCTCCGTCGAGTGCGCGCCGTTTGCGTACGTGTTTATCTAAGTGCATTTTGAATGAAACATGGAGGTCGTCTCGCACTTGCGTTCGTCTGCATGTGTGCATTACGATACGGGTGGACGTGATATATACTAGTGCTCGTTGTTGCGCCGACCGCCCGTGAGACAACAGAAGCAATACGCGTGCGAGCTGTATGATTTAGAATGAAACAAGTTGCGCGCGTTAATCACTGTTCACGTAGATCGAGTGTTTGTCTGATTAATATCCGGTTTTACTACTGCGAATTAGATTTGATCTCGGTTTAACTTATTTTTTATCTCTTTTTTATTTTTAGAGCTAGAGAAATATAAAAAGTAAATTAAACTGAGATCAAAATTAATCTACATTAATAGGTCTGATTAAAATCCGGCTTTACTACTGCGAATTAGATTTGATCTCGGTTTAACTTATTTTCTATCTCTTTTTCATTTTTAGAGCTAGAGAAACATAAAAAGTAAATTAAACTGAGATCAAAATTAATCTACATTAATAGAAACAGATCCAAGTTTGTCTATTGTTGGATAGTCCAAATGAGTTTTCCCGCATGTGTTAATGGATCATAACAAAGTGTTAGTTTCCGTACGATTGCAGAGATCAGGCAACGTTGATGATGGCCTAAGCTTGATTTTTTTGATTACCGAAATTAAGCAACATTAGGTGACTATGGCTTAAATTGGACCATTTGGGTGATCGCAATATTTCATATAATTATGTATAACCATATAATTATATTTGAAATTTTTACCGGTGTATGTCATTAAAATGTCACTAAAAAAATAGAAAGTCATGAAGTCATATTCTTTTAACGTGAAATTGTTATCAATATGTGACATTAATTTGCAATTTTCCCGTCATTTTAACATCATAATATTGGTTATTTTATTTCATTCTCTGACCAAATTCTGACGTGTTTTGACACGTGTTTATTAACTGGGCTTTCATATCTGTTGATATGAAAATACACGTTGGAAGTGATTTTCTGAATGAATGTGTATTCTGGATACAAATTCTGGGGGATGCAATCCTTTATCTGTTAGTCGAATCGAAATTTGTTTTTGCTTTCGCGTGCGGATCTCCGAATGCTTGCACGTCATCCACGTTAAGGAACAGAGCGCGAGAAAAGAAGCCCGCCGGGAAGAAATATGCCAGTGAAAAACGAGATAATGCTACCAAGAAATAAAAATGTCGGTCGCTCGAACACGCGAATTAGGAACTTCGTAAGGAAAGTGGGATCTGGAAGGAAGTAGTCCAAGAAGATTTAGCGCGTGGCAATTTGTGGAACGTTATGTTAGTCTTCTGCAGTAATTGTGACTTCACACGAGAGTTTACGAAAATGTATTGTTCCTCGGGAGACAGCAATTTCTTATCTCAATTTATCACCCTTTGGATGAAGTACAGGAGCAATAGGAAATTATATTAATTTCCACAGTGACACAGGTGTACTCGCGTTTATTTTCCAAAATAATAGCTCGAGATAAAATGGTAGTTGAAATTGAATAAACGATAAATTAATATTGTATAAATATTTATATTTATTTGATATATATATATATATTATAAAATTATAAATATTTGAAAATTCTGGCGATTTATTAAATATTTGTTAAATACTTTGAGTAAACATATCTCGTACGCGCAGAAGAACGAGCTTCATGTCATAACGCGACTGAAAAAGAATTGTCCGTTTCGGCAGTGACTGTAAAAAATGAAGAGAGCACGCCATAATTATCTCGTACGCTCTCGTCTATTAGGCAGGGTAAAAAAAAAGTCCGTCAGATACGACACGCAGTGCGTTCCCGTGAATACGTCCAGTTTTATCTGCGCCTGTTTTAGCGGTGAGATGCTAGTCGTTAAATTACGATATAGCCGAAAACCGGAATGAGATTCGCAAACACGACAGCGCGCATAAAAAACGCGTTTAATAATTTATTAACGCGACGACGCGGTCCGAATTTACGGTCATCGGGTGTGCGATATGATTCGTCTGGCGATGACCAGACGTTTTTAGTACCGATAAAAACCCAGATCGCGGTTTTGTTTTTCCTTGATCTTTATGAAAAAAAGCATATATACCTTCTGACATTTTACGAAGAAAAATCTCCATGGATCAACAGAACTGCCAACAGAAACAACAATGACGACGGAGGAAAGCGACAATCTTAGTTTACGGCACATTTACGCGCGAAGTTTATAATATTGTACGAAATCTGTGTGAGCGAAAAAAGCCCTCGGGATAAAAGAGTGCCGAGGGCACATGTGACTACTCGTACTGGGGTTGCGAGCACATTTGCAGAGGTGGCGCCTGTGATAGCTCGCGACGAGAGTGGAGACGGACGGCCGTAATCAGACGTGAAAATACACTAACGTATTTGCCTGAGGAAAACTAGAGTAGAAATTGTTCCGCGAGTATGTTGATACGATTCATACATTCGTGCCGAGTTTCCTTATTTAATATTGCATATGACATATGCAAAGGAAGAAGAGATTTCGTAGGAGATTACGCACTTTACGTAAAAAAAAAAAAACACTCCTGGTATTATTGTTATTATTTATAGTAATTTTATTCTTTCAGGACAGCAACGAAAATAGTTTGTTACGTATCCTTTTTATATTAAAAATTTTTAATTCACAATTTTTAAATTTCCGAATTAGAATTTTCTCTTATTAATTTTATAATGTAATTTTACTTATCTAATCGTCGCTATTATTTTAAAAGAATAATTAATATACAGAAAGAAGGATTTGCTGAAATACAGATCTAAAAATAATTATGTTGAATCATTTAAATAATTAGTCATTTCAAACTAGTTGCGAGAATGTCCAAAACTTTTTGCCGCAATAGCATCATGTTTGAGTGTTCTACATGTTGAATATCCAATATAAAATTATATTCAGATCAGCACGTAAGAATAATTTTAAACTATCTAATTTCTTAGGCACAAAACAATCAATGATTGTTCAGTAGAACGCTCAACATGGTAGAATGTGAAAAGTTTTTACAACCTTGCCCAATGTGTTTAAACATCCTTCATAATTATTTTAATAATTCCGCAAAACTACTTTTAAATCTATATTCAGCAAAAATTTCAAATACTACAAATTATTTCTTTGTGTTTTTTATGATTATGAAAGTGAAAGAGAGAAGGAAGAGGGGGAAAGGTTAAAATTTAATTTAATATTCCTTGTTCCTTCCGATTTCCGTACCAGAAGAGATGATCATCAGAAATGATAGAGATAGCGGTAACAGCGACGTAAGTCGATTTCCATGTAATGTATATCATCCTTATTTGTGACGGTAGCTTTTTGTCAATTAATCTAGAGTTATCAGGATCTGTGGCAGGGCTTTACTAGGACGGAGGCATAAAGGGGTAGAGTGTTGGTCATTTGTATAACGCCAGTAGAGAGTGGGTATGTATACGGGCGTTATCGCGCCAGAAGAGGGATGGAGAGAGAAGGGAGTGACGAAACCAAACTAATATTTACTCTCGATTCTCGAGCAAACCAAGCGAAGATGTTCATATAAACTGCGTCAATATTATTCCGACTTGTAAATCTCATTGCTCGCATACTATTTCATACATATTTTACATTTTAAACAGCGCGATCTTAAATGCGAAACGTAATAAAACGTAGTAAAACTTTTTACTCAGTCATCAAATCAGTAAATTAAATATTAAATACCACACGAGGAATCAAGCCAACCATTACGAACGAACGATTGCATTATTTTCTCCCATACTTTTCCGATACATGTTGCGGTACGATATATCATCTTCTGTGCAATTTTCGAACGGAAGTTTCGTATACGTCAGAAGATAAACGGGTGAAGATTATGCATGAGAGTTGAGAGCGTATCATCATGTGCGTTGAGATTGAAAGAGGATACCGCAGGCTTTTGGGGAGGGCGTTGTTTATGTGAAATGGTCAGCTCGACGAGTTACGATGTCAGCGGGTTGTTCTGGGCAGATTCGTTTGATAATTCGATAGCCGTTCGCATTTCAAGCCCCTCGGTAAACCGCTCCGCGTTCGCCGTGGATTTACTCTCGCGCCGCACGCAGGTTCATCCAATTAAATTTATCAGATTGCACGCGCACGAGGGTCAAATGGGGGGACGATACGCGATGATTGGCAGGCGTTTGTCTTTTCGGGGTTGCGGCAGAACGTATTTTTTTCCATTCTCAATTGGGACATTGCGGCGACACGAAGTGGACAATGGTTGCACGCGATATGGCGGCGAATTGAAACGAAGAATTCAGATCTGCGGAGTTTGATAATCTAAAACAAAATTCTTCCATTTCGCGAATTGTATGCAAATATGATTTCTTTTTCTTAAATTGTGTTTAAATTTTGACAAATGTATACAGGGAGAAAATTTTTTGTTGTATTCAATATTTTAAAAAATTGGCGTAACAATGATGAACAATGGTTTAAATAAAACAACGGAAATAAAATTTAAACTGCAAACAATAAAGAGATTAAATGCGCGAAAATAAAATCTCCAAGGAAAAACAGAAATTAAATATACGTTTACATCACTTAGTTTTCTTGCTTGCATTAATGGACTCGCAGTCAGCCAATTTCTATTACGAACTTTCCTTTCGGATCAATCCCTGTCAACCGCCAATGAGTATCGTCGTTCGGTCTGATGATGATTGATGATGATGGAGAATATACTAACTGTTCCGAAGGTATACTAAGCAGAGAACGATCCGTATAGCCCGGCAGCCATTTGAATGATGTTTATTCGGGAACTTCGAAGACCTTATGCAACACATGTTCAAACAACCGGCGGAAAGATCATAAAGAGTGTGTTAGAAGTAAAGATTATATTAATTCACAATGGAAAGAAATATTTCAATGTTAATAGTGGAAATTCAATATTAGATTAAAAGCGTGATCGAAGTATATACGTTGAATTTACATGATTGAAATAAAAAATGCATATAAGTTCATTATATCATATAATCAAGCCAGCACTACTAGATTACATTGCCATGATTGTGAAATAATGTTTGCGGTCACATCTCATACAATTTGCGTGAATAATGTGCCCTTTATAATCTCCTAAAATCGAAATCGTTTGAAAGTTTGGCTTTCGCGCGACCTGTAGTACGTGTCACTATTCTACGTGACATGCATATTTGAAATAAATTCGATGGGTTTCGAGAGAGAAATGTATGCGAATCGAATTTATTCTACTGCCACTTGCACACGTAAAGCAAATAGATGCAAAAACGTGTGTAAATCAGGTTTAAGGAATACACCTTTTCTTCATAATTTGCAGGCCATTTCCCTCCGAGTTGTAATTAGATTTTCAAGTTTTGATTTTTGGGAGAATTGATATATAATAGTAGTAATACAGAAATATTTTAATATTATTGCTATAAAATAAATAAATACGAATTTATATACTCAGAGATTACATGAAGAAAAAAAATTGTACAATATATATAAAATAGTTTTTATTAAAAAATGTAACAGAAAATTTATTTAATTAGAGATATACACGTATATACTGTATTTAATTGTATTTTAATTGTTTTATCAACTTACATATCAAGCTTTAATTATTTACAAAGTGGAAAATCTACAAGTCGATACGCACGATAAAAATGCATAAGCCTCAAATCCAATTATCAAAACAAGTTTTCGAATACCTAAAACAATCTGTTTTACTACAAACTCAATTAGTCCTACGGACGAACCAATAAAAATACGTTATCGATTAAATATAAACCAATTTTTATTCTCGTTTTTTTTTTATATCAACTATAATATTTATTGTCACAAATTTTTGGAATAAAGTTGTCAGCGCGAACGCGCGTTTTCGACGAAATACACGTTGCTCGCTGCACACACGTGTGTAATGTCTTTTATCGCCATAAAGACGAGCGAATATTGTCGCGAAAGTACGGTAGATTATTCTTCATAGCAGCGCATGACAAACCGGAAGAGAGCGAAGAAGAAAGGCGGGCAGAATTCTACGAAGGTACAAACGAGCATATACAATGAGGCAGAGTGCATAGCTATGTTCCATAAGATATTCCGCCGAAATGTCGAAGAGCGTATTACTCTTAAGAAATGAGCTGAGTTTGCTCGCTCGGCGCCAGTTCGCTACTTGCCAGTTATAACACACTTGGATTTTAGTATCTTGTAAGTAGTATATATCCAGCAGTCGCTCTCGCGGCAGATTCAGAGTTGTGCTCCCGTGGGAGACGTCGGTGAGAGCGCTGGTTTCCTGTCCAAAATTTGTATGTAAGTTTCACGGGGGATGGAACACGTTTCACGTGCCCCTTTGAAACGCGCAGCGCACAAACCGCCAACATGTAAAAAAGACTCGACTTCTTTAATTCTACAGATATTAACAATTTCATGCAATTTTTTGCATATAAAGTATGATTAGCATCCAATTTTGATTGTTCTTCTCAAATTCAATAATACTTAATTTTTGTAACTTTTTATATAAAACAGATTGAGAGAAAATTTCTGAAACATTTCAATTTTTTTCCTCCTCGTTAAACGGAGGGTTAACAATGATATCGGAATGATAAATAAAAGTGCAATATAAATAAAAGTTTATTTTATTTTATTAGCAAATTTTATAAGATTATTGAAGCATATTAATCATCGTCGTGAGCCATGTTTATCAGATCTCTTATTCTGTTTCCAGCGTCAGCACACGTACACGTAACATCTAGCGAAGATGCGCAGCGGCATGTAAACGATGCCAGTAATGATTTGATGGAAGATCTGCCCGTTTTCGAGCCGACAGCAACGAACGTCAGTGCATTTGTAGGGCAAACCGCATATCTACCATGCCGCGTGCGAAACTTGGGCGACAAAGTAGTAAGTAATTCCTTTACGATTTTGCAATTATTATGCATCATAATCTTGTTACAAACATTTTTATAAACACAGGCAAAAATTCTTTCTACTGATTTAATTTAAGTTTTACATAAAGTATTTCATACTCTAAAACTAGCCAGTGTTAAGTAAGCTGGAATCTTTTATACGTTAAAGATACAGCTGCTATATGCCAGATACAATCACGAAGCTATTTGCAATGCGAATTTCGTTTATTACGTTACTCAGAATATAAGTCATCCTTGGACAATTAACAAAGGACGTAACGTATGTACGTATCGTTATTAATTGCAAACAAGCACTGACTGGCCCGACGGCAATTAATCTGAAAATTTACCCGGAGACGGCTTCGATTCAAACAGGTTGCTTCCCTAGCAGCCCTTATCTGCACAAGGGAGCCTACGTAATTAATACAGCAGCATGACAAATTGTCGTTTCCGTAATAGCGGGCCGCCAATAAATATCGCGGTCGCGATTAGAGCAGCACGCGTTTCTCCTGCACACATATAAACATGGACGTGTCGGTAGGTGTCGTGGCGCGTAGGAAATGGCGTGTCTGCGGCGATATATCATGAGGAGCCACGGGGACACAGACGTCGGTGTGCCTCCTTCGAAGGCGAAATCTCTCCGATGCGTATCTCGCGGCGTTGACTAAATGCGGCATAGATTTAACGAAGACGTATAGTTGCCTTAGCGCAGCTCTTCTTTAGCAAGGTCCTCACACCTTAGCTACTAGCTTGTTCATTGCATTCCAGGCCTCCGTTGTATTGTCGAACTTTTCGGAGTGCTCTATATGAATTTACAATGTGAACCATTGCTCCGAACTTATTAGACTTTATGAATGTGGAGCGAAAGACGCAGGGCTGGCTTCTCAATTGCTTCTGCTAAGAGGTAAAACATCGAAGTCAGAAAAGAACATTTTTTACTTTTCCTTTTCATGTAGCTCTTAAACTGCAATTGACATAAAAACCGAACGAGAATTTATAAATTTGCAGCGTAGAAAGAATACAAAAGAAAAGGGGGAATACCTAAAGAGTTTACATCGTAGTACGAACACCTTATAACTTACCCACCAAAATTGTTCGCTCTGTGGAACACGCGCAAATAGAATCTTTCGAAAATTCTTGCGTTCGCTCCGTGAGAGAGAGCTGGCTGTTAGAAAGCCGAGAACGCGGTTTCGTGGTAACAAGGGAGGCAAAAGGAAGGTCGACGAAACGACTGAGGTGTGCGAATTTGCGAATAGCTCAGCTGCGATTCACGGTAGGTAGGTAGGTAGGTAGGTAGGTAGGTAGGTAGATGATAATGTAAAACGCGGAATCGCCGCGTCGATGGTCGCATTCAGTATCCGTCAGCCGGTTATGCTTCGTTCGTGGACACCCGTTAGATTAAAAAGCACTTGGCACCAATCGGGAATCATCTCTAGGAAAGCGAATGTCACACGGTTCGCTATGCATTTCTCTCCACAAACGCAATTTTTCGACACACCCATCCAATTTGCGCGACCCACTTTTCCGCTTTCCCGAATTTCCTCTCTCGCTTTGTACAGGTTTCTTTCTGCTTCTGTACGGACTTTATTGTTATCGAGCGAACGGCGGTAAACGTATGCAACTGGTGGATGGATGCGGTTTTTATACCGAGGCTTCGCCTCCTTTTTTCGCTCGAGGAAGAAACATTCGAAATTGATGAGCGTAATTGTCTACCGACTGAAGCTTTTATGACGTTTCATAAAATTGACATTAAAACGAATGAGCCGCGGTTTTCTCTCTTTGTCGTTTTAAATCGACAAGAGTTTTGTCGATTTAAAAAACCTGTAATAAATATATGCATATTCTACTGATATCAGCCAAAAGTTTTCTCCCTTAGTTTATTACAGCTATTTGTTAGAAGTTATAAGACTTACAAGAAAATATAACTAAATGTTCTCTTCCGATTTGAATAACCTTCGGATGTCGAAATATAGATAAAAATAAAAGACTGTGAATATATTTTTCATTTTTAAAATATATTTTTACACGTAACGTGAGTAAAACATTTTGACTATTATTGATACTATAAAAAATGTATAAAATTTTAAATAAAAGTTAAATGATTTATATAATAATAATAACAAAATTTTTTTTAATTAAAAAAATACATGCTTCTCTTATTTTTATTTATATTTAGTATTCAAAGTTTATTAAAGTCAGAAAGAGAAAATACTGGCTTATTTATTTGTTAGATATTTTGTTTCGATTCATGTTTCATATGTATATTATAATATCACTTTTTAATTTTTTTAATTGTGCATTACGTTTATCATAAAAATTTATTATATAATTTATTCTATTTATATTATAATATATTATAATTCATTAATAATATATATATTTTTTAAATTATTAATTTCCTATATTTTCTTCACATATGCATAGAAATATGATGAAGTGTTTCATATACATTTGCTATATTTCATTATTAATCTTTTTGCGTTTGAAAATAAAAATTAAAGTTTTCAATAAATAATTCTTTAGTTTATTATTCTTTTCTCGTACGTGTGTAATTAATAATAAAAACCGCGTCCAATCTGGTTAAAAAAAAAATTCGTTTTACCGTTGCCATCCGACCGTAAAATTTTAAACTGAAGATTGATCGTACAGTCAAACGCGGTTCAATGTGCAATATTTCGAAAACGTACTTGTATCTAACAGAGATTTTATTGGAAGCGGACGAATATATATAGATTTCTTTAATAGCTGGGATACAGAATTGCTCGACGCGCATTTTCTCCAGGCACGGCCGGATGCATTTTTAGCTCACGTTCCCCAGATTTATCCAATCTTTTCCACATTTTTCTTCCTTCCACTTATCTGTTTTCTTTTTTCCTCTCGCGATCTACCTTTAATTAAATATCGATCTACGTGCGGCGACGGTCAGCGGAGACGCGTCGATTACGGCAAGTTTTCTCGAGTTAAGTTGGAAAATCAAATAGAGTTTAAGAAGAAAATAATTGCGAGAGATTAGTCGCATTTATTTTAGTAAAACTCAGATTGCCTCTTAAACGGAAAAAGGAATTTGTAACGCCTCTTCATTAACGATCGGATTATCAGTTTACACATTCTTGCAAACTTATGAATGAAGAATCTGACTGCTTGAATGTCATTATCTTCCGAGTCTCATTAAAAAATGAACATTCAGGAAAGAATGCGAAAGAGAGGGAGGAAGGGAGGGAGGGAGGAAGAGAGAGAGAGAGAGAGAGAGAGAAGATATGTCAATTGCTATTTAATTATAAGATGAGACTTTTTCTTTAATCAGTCTTTAAATTACATTGTCAATAAATTTATTTCTAAATATTTTGTTTTAAAAATTAATTAGAATTAAATAACTACATTGCAGGTATATATTACAGCGTAATCTTAATCATTAAAAGTTTATCGAGAAACCTCATTATTTATTTTACTAGTTTGTATTATTACTGTAATAATACCTGTTATAAACTTTTACTTATCTGTACCATACTACCAGTTTGTGCCAGTTTATTATCTGCTATAAATTGCTATAAAATTGAACATAAATATAATTATCGAAATAATATTTTAAAATGGATAGCTTAACGCAATAGCTAAACGTTTATTTTTCAAATCCTTATTCTCGAATGTCGATATCTTAATCCATTTAATGATGAAAGTGAATCGTTGAAAAGAAAGAGTACTATGCAAGTAGAAAAAATATACGAAAAAAATGGTTTTACTGAAAAATTTAGCTAGATATAAATCTGCAAATTATTTTGTCCGTCAAAATAATTGTGTTGGATATTTAAATTGATTGCTAAAATGTTAAAAGTATTTGCAGCCTTATTCATCATGTTTGAGCTTCCTACATAATAATTTTAATGAACAAAGTTATCTTCAAATCTATATTCAGTAAATTTTTTTAGGTATTTTAGCAAAACCATTTTTTCCATGCAGCAATATATAGTATGATATTTATTATACTATTGTCCGAACGCACGTGCTTTAAATGCACAAACAAAAATATGTAGTCTGATAATCAATTTTATATAAAGATATATCTATTCTCTCCGCAAAGATAACAAGATTTGATCTCCATTGAAATACCACTTTACGATTCGTTCGGGCGGGAGGGTGGAGATGTAAGTGTAAGTAGCTGTGCAAAGTATTGTATTCCAGTTCTATAATTTAGTTTGCCGAGAATCATCACTCTTTATTCATTCCAGCGAAGATGAGTTATGAAAGCTGCGATTCTTCCGCACGGGAAGAATCCAAGAAGCGTCGAAATAAGATAATGCAACGCAAAGTGCTGCCCAAATGCAATAAACGTTCGCTTTGTGCTGCCGCCATACTAGATATTACCCTATTTCCTATTATATTTCCTATTAAGAGTCGGGACGATCATTTCGAAGGATAAATCAACTTTCTTGCTACTAAAGTTCCATTTTCCGATAATACGACTTTAAGCGAGAAAATATGCTTTTCAAAACGTGATCACTAGGAACGGATTTATCATAATCGAAAAGATTTTTCGTAATAAAAATAAACTTAAATACATAATAAAGTAAAGTATAATTACGTGCATTACACGCAGTTTGTTTCACAATTAGCCTCTAATATATTTATTTTTACTGTTGAATTTTTATATAATTAACATTTATTTACTAAATTAAATCTAAAGCTTTATAATAATTGATACGTCAGTTTGAAAATAATTGGAAGATATGAATTGAAACTGATTAAATATTTACATGAAATTTCTATCTCTTGCATTTTGTCTCGTTTGATATGCAATATTTTTTAAATCGTATATTAAAAACATATCTATATAAATAAAAATGTAAATGTTTGTTCCTCATCTAAGATCTCCGTAAGTTTTTCACCGATTGCTTTGAAATTTTGACACAACGTTGCATTCGTAACCGGGAGTGTTCTTATGGGATCTGATTTTGGAAATACCGTGTGTTTAAACAATGATGGCCATAATTTAAGTGTAACAAATAGTTTTTCATTAATATTATTGAAATTTTGACACATTGAAACGGGGAGAGATAGGGAGAGACAGGGAGAGACCGGGAGAGACGGGGAGAGACCGGGAGAGACGGGGAGAGACCGGAGAGACCGGGAGAGGCGAAGAATGTTTCTATTGTGTTTAAATTAAGGTAATAAGAAAAATGAAGATGGCTTTTATTTTATTGAAAAAAAGGAACTTATTTAAAACAGTCTTTTGAATGGATTTCTAAATCCATGGCAAGTTTTAGAAAAAAAAGTTAGAAGTACGTGAATAAATGAATATTAGATTTATTAAAGATAGATAAATGCTTATTCAAAAATAAAATAAAAAGAGCAACAGTAAAGCAAGACTCTTGAAAGTTAAACAACGAAAATTTGAAAGCAAAGAAAATTTGAAAAAAACGTAGCATAAGAATAGAGAGCCACAGTAGTGGCAGGGCATAGCTAGTTACAAATAAAATCGACTGAATAGTCTCTTCAAACATCTATTTATGAAGTTATTTCAGTTTATAACATTTTTATCGTATTTTTTTTACGACAAATCAAATAATAATAGTAATAAAGAAGACTCAGAAGCCAAATAAGAAATTCATGAAATTTATATTTTTCTAGTAGTAACTTCCATTATTTAATGACGTTTAGAAGCCACGCGGTCGCCTTAACTTTAAACGTTTTGAGCATTACTTGTCACTAGAAATTGTGTGAATTAATGGTTCCAATGGTAATGTCTGTCATCAGCATAAAATCAGGCATGTCGGAGTCCTGGTACAGAATCCCCCTAAAAGTGTCTCGTAACTCGTTCACCTTCTCGACGGTCCAAAACATCCGCGACATGATAGATGGCCGGAAGGGAATTCTTTGGTATTTACGCTGCTCATAAAGTTCGACGAGCTTATCCTTCGTCAGTATTTCGCTTGCGTTACTTGATATTCACCAAATTCGCGCAATGAAAAGACATAACGCAGAAAACTGATCGACACTCTCACTGCTTCAAAACTTTATACTTTTCACAAAATACTTGACATTTAAATCTGTAATGTTTGCGTTTTTTCTTCGATAAATAGCATTGACTTTTCTCCATTTAAGTATAAATTTAAAAAAATACAAATAACTGTTATTTAATATTAATAATTTCATTAAACTTTAATATTATTATGTTTTTATGGTGAAACGTATCACATAAAATTTTCTGTAAAATCGTGATTTGTTAATCTCGTCCCTACGTCAAACGTCGCGCAGCATGATGGATCGAGGCGAAAAAACGCGTGCCCGTTGCTGCGAGATCGATTTTCTGCTAGGTGTAAGGCTCGAATCCTCGGGGCAGCATTTCCACAGCATAAATTGGACAAGCGCGAATTCCGGACGTGCATTATTCATGGATTCCGAGATAAGGGAATGCGATCGGTTCGAAAAACCGAGCGCGACGTGTGTATCTCCACGAATATAAGAGAAAAGGGTAAAAAACGCTAACATGTGGCGGTCATCTCATTCCATTTTGATTAAGATATATCTTTTGAGAGTGTCGAGACGAATCATTTTCGATTTGTCGTATACAAAGAGAATAACAGAATAATAGTCTCTTATTAACTCTTTACGCTTCTGAATATATTTGACAACTTTTAAAATATTTATGAGTAAATCCAATTCAAATTAAATTTAAATTGCAATTGAATACGTCGTATCTATAGAATTTTACAAGATTTTTTTTTTACTTTTGTTAAGAGACGTATATCGCCGAAATAAATGGTATGATAATTCAGCGATGACAGACTGAACAAATCGCTTACATTGCTATCAATTAATGACGATTGCAGCAGAGAGGAAATTTGTGAAAAGGACGATGGTATATATCTGAACGTTATCGACCGTAAATTAGTGCAAAGCGTATGAATGCGATTATGTAGAGAAGCGCAATAAATTTACATTTGCGCGAGGTATCGTTTATCGTTTCCCCTGAGATTATTACGGAATAAAATTGAAAATGTTTTGGCGCTTTCATAAAACATCACGTGCTTGAATAATTGCCCGTATTCCCTCGGAACTGTATCAACAGAGGCTGCTGCGCGAGCTTGATGTATGGCTTGATGTGTTTACGGTTTATGTGCCGCGGATGTATGAACGCTTTTTTTTTTAATAGTACAACGACGATATTAGTAACACATTCGCGCATTAACATATCACGACGAGTGAAAATGTACGATGCATAGGAAATAACGCTGATGTCATAATTGCAGTTGAAGATTACCGCAACAAATCGCTGCGTTCAATAACGAGTTGCAAAAGAACATAATAATGATTGATGCTGGTCAAATTGCTATCAAATCAATGATATTTACGTACATATATGAATAGTAACTGTTAAAGTAGCAAATTTTCAGATGCATTATAATTTTTATTTCATATACAATTGTTGAATTATATGTTTGATGCTTTAATTTTGCTTTTAAAAATCGTCTGATGCTTAGCCGATAATTTTATTGCATTTTATCGAGACACTGGTAATTGACATTAATTTTGAATATTATCTTACCGATGATAGTTGCCGCGGACAGTTAAGAATAGAAAGCGTAACAATTGCACGACAACATGTCCATTATACCGCGCTGCATCTGAATAGCTAATTCTTAAGTACTCTTAAAAAATTCAGCGGGGGTTTTAATTACGAGAAGTCTTTCAAGTGTTCAAAAGAAAGGGAGCTTTTTTCATTAAGATTACAGCGGACTGCCAGGGCGTTTTCTAAACAAATGTTCCCTTTTCCATTGTGTCGCTCTGACGGAGAAAAGAAAAAGGGGAGAGGCGCGACAGGGTGAAAAAGGGAGAAAGAAAGTGAAGCGAGTGTAGGTAGGTGGCTTGGGATGGAATGTTGCCAGGTATTTCAAAGGTGAGAGATCACTTTGCGTTTAGAAGAAACTTCTTGCCTTTCACGTGCTGCTACATACGTGAAATGCGCGCAAGGTGGAAAAACGTGCGGATGGATCGGAAAGACATGCAGGAGTTTGTGTGGAAACGTATAGCTTCAAGTCTTGCTGTACGAAATGAGCGAAGATTCTGCAACAATGGCATCTGGAGCTTTATAACGTACAAATCGACCGCAAAATTATGCGATTGAATTAGCGATTGATTATACAATTCGGTAATTTCTGTAATTACATGAACAAGGAAATTGCCCTTAGCATACAACATTCGAAATTATATTTGCTAATGGTGGCAGTCGATTGACTTAGCTTGTAAATGCATTCTTGATGTTAATTTACTCGTGTATGTTTATATTCCATAGATGCGTGAAAGAATAGTTTAAACTTCAGTTACCTTTTCTACTTTAAACAATAATTTGTCGTTGTTTTTGACAGTTTAATACTTTTTAATATGTTTTCACGAAATACAATTTTATGTCAGTTAAAAAAACTGTGTAAAACATATGACAGAAGTAAAACGAAACAAATGGTTATCTCGTTTAAACTTGTTTATTTAATCAAATTGATTTCAAATTAATTCATGGTTGATTTATTCACTATTGAAATAATCGACTATCGAACATTGATTTGATAGCTTATATTTTACAGAGTCCGAAGAACAATATGTCAGTTACAAGTACCACAAATGTGAATATTCAATACTCTCATTTTAGTACCTCAAATAATTTGCGAAAAATCGCTATATTTTTTCATGAAACTTAAAAAAACTGTTTTGCTGACGTGTCTGAAAATTTAACTACAGATCTGAAAATGATTTTGTTGAATTATCAAAATATTAATATGTAAGACACTGAAAGTAATTGCTAGACTGAAAACTTTTTGTCGCATTATCATTACATTTTAACGCCGTGCACAATTGTTTTGATAACTCTACAAAATTATTTTTAAATCTGTATCTAACTAAATTCTAAAACATCGTACTTCAGGAAAACTATTCTTTTCGTGCATATAAGACATTTCCTTTTGTCGTTTTTAGCACTAAAGCTCCGCAATGACACGCGTAAATTATTATCCCCATATCTCCCCTTCGCGTGAAGTGTTACATATTGCTTCCAAGGATGCACAATAGCTAGGTTGCCCCTCTCACCACAGCTGCAGACGATAGGGAAAGCACTGCTCGCAAACTACAGGCAGTAACAACTCCCCGGTACAACCGAAGTCGACACCGAAACCGGTGGAAATGCAGCGTGGAGTTTCTTTCCGTTTGCCAACGTCGGACGGCTACGTCGTCGCCGTTTACGAAACTTTTATCGCGAAATGTGAAACTGTCCGGTTACTCAGAAGCGGCGCTTCTGAAAAGAAGTTCCCGCCTTTTAGAAACGATCTACGTCAGCATCCACCTTGCGGCCGCGTAAGCGCCAAATAAATCTCAAAGATGGTAGAGCAGTTTTCGCGCGAATTGGCGGTAGTTTCAATGACGATTGGAGTTAAAATAGGGCAATTTTTAAGAGCATGTCGTGATCGAATATGTAATTGATGTATCTTTTATTGGCGGCTTTCGTTGAATGTTAGAGTTGGAAATATTCATATATATATATATTATCGAAATTTATTGTTGAAACAAATCTCGGATTATCATTCGATTTTCAAAAGCAATATTTTGATGTACCTGTGATTTTCATTTGGAAAATGAATGCGCTTTAATATTGGGACATTTTAATGAACGATGTTATTAATGTAATTGGCGGCGACAATGTCGTGTTTATTATCTCATGATTTTATCATATTTGTGTAATTTAATTAATAATATTTGCAACCTAATGATAAGTTGAAATGAAAGTTAGTTCACGCTGTGAAGTCAGTGAAGTTTAAAGTTTGAAAGATAAATCTGTTTGATACTTGATTTATATTACTGATATACGCTTAAAAATAATGTATGAAGATTGCTTCATTTTATATTTCTCGTGACAAATGTCATATTAAAAATTTATTCGATACTATATCAAAAAAGTATATATTAAGTAACTCCGAAAAATAAATACTAAAGTTAATATTTTTTATTATAATATATTATAATATATGAATAAAATTCTTATATTTAATTAATAATTTTGGATCTTGATTTCTTTAGTTTCGCTAATAAAAATTTCATTTAATGATATAATTAATTTTAATAAGAATTTGTACATTTATTTATATTTTAAAAATTAATTTAATTGCAATTAATTAACGACAAAATAAAAGCCGATGAAAGTTTGCTAAACAAAAGTAAAGAAAAAAAGACCGTTACTTAATAAGTTTCCTTATCAGAGTTCATGGTGCGTTGAAATGCGAAATCTAGAATTACAATTGCGTATTGCAAATATTGCAGGAGGAAAAATACAGCAAAAAGGATTCAAATTATGAAAGCAAAACAACGCGTTGGCAGCACTAGGAAACGTACCGCAGAACTTTTTTTACGTACGATCGTTACGCAACACAACGTCACCGACAGACAGTCTGCTTCCTACTGTAATTAACGTCCAAAAAACACAAACGCAATGTCGGATTACGAATAAAAATATGACAACTGCGGTCGGCTGCGCGGCATACGTTTTAAAAGTCGCTTATGAAAATAACAGGCACAGGCAACGAACGCGTCGCGTTTAAAATTAAAAACATCCATCGCGGGTTAGTTGGGCGGATGAATGCGTGCGATCCCTCACTTTGCGCACGAAACGACACCGCGTTATACACGTGCTAACAAGCCTCGAATTGTGCGGTAAGTTTGTGCTATCACACCCAGAGATTTAGTGAATCCACTTAACTATGTTTGTAGAATTTGCAAGCAACTGCAATTTACGTTTCGCGTAATTCACGTCGTACACGAACTATGAGATTTGCTTTACTTTCATTTCGGCATAATTACAAAAACCGCGTCGCGTACACTGGCATTCAAATGATATTTTGTTACTTGATTGTTACTTAGTTGGAAATGAGTTTTAAATCTGTAATATATTTGTTTACAGAGTTGGGCAAGTTTCTAATTTTGTAACAAAATTAAGTTGAAGTTAATGGCCTATAAAATAAATTTAATCGTGTTAAGAATTGCATAAATAAAAAACTAAGATTAAAGATTACATTTAGATTGAATTAACTTAAATTAAATTTAAAAAGTATTATATATATAATTATTGTAAAATGCAGTCATTTTTTAAAATTAGATAATAAAACAATTAAAAGCGAATTATCAAATAATATTTTATTTGTTAAAGTTTATATGATATAACAAAGAAATTTGTTTTTTGAAGGGAAATGTTTTTTTCTTTGATAATCTTTTTTACATAGGTAAATTTTTAACTCGGGAAAAAGTTAATAAGTTAAAATGTATGTGCTTAAAAAATATCAAATTAAAATTAAAAATTAACTTATTTAAAAATAACTAAGTTAATTTAAAAGTTATTAATTTTTTAATGAGTAGCTATACCCAACTTTGTTTGTGTGTTAACATTTAATATGTTACAAATATATCAATTACTTTCAGAATTCTAAATTTGACAATATCACATACTTTATAATTTTGGTCAACATAACATAGTAACAACATGACATTTATTTCATTATAATAATAATACTTTTTTTTAGTTTCTGTATTTTTTCAATATCATTATCATGTGCATTCTTGAATTCTGTTAGCATATATCGAGTTTGTACACCAAGTGATAATTAAATGACGCCTGGGGATAATTAAATTTATCTCATTTAAACGTATTTGCAGCGCGATTTCGATGGATGCGACTTTACAATTTTCCATATTTTAACGTACGCCTACCGTTTTGGCTATTGGATTTAAATCAGCATCAACGCTAACATGGAAATTAATTAATTAGGTCGAAAGCTTCGTTCTGCCATTAACGGCGCGAAGCACTGTTACATAAATATGCACTAAAGCGTATTGATATTATGCTTGAGAGTTTACATCCAGCGTGAAATGGAATGTGACGGAATATTAATTAAAATAACCGAATATTAGCTTCCATGATTTAATTATATAAATGCGTGTTTGCATTTTTTAAATGCATTATAATTTTAAAAATATTTATGGATTAAAATATTTAATTTTTTTATGAAATATCAAATATCTAAGGATAATAAACTAAAATTTCAGTATTGTATATTATCATAACATGAAGATAAAGGCATTATAACATAAAATGTAAATTTAGTGAATCATTTAGTGAATTATTTACTAAATAACTGTTGAATTATTTATACGGAGTAAAAAAGGGAAAGTAGAATTGTAAAAACCTTTTTCCATAGAAAATCAAATTATATATATGTATGTTGAATAAAAATTATAATATTTTAAAGATACAAAAACCTAGGATAATCATGTAATTACTTTAATGTTAATCAAGTTGTCTCAATAGTATATCGCAACTCGTCTATATTTCACCTAGATACCCATATATTTGCTGTATAAAAACCGCTTTGAATGAAGCATTTCGCGATTTTTCTTTTTTTTTTAACGAGTTCTAGAAAGCCTTTTTCAGAGTAGAAAATTGTCGAACGAGTCTCGCTTTTTTCGATGGTGTTCAATGGAACGAAGACTGATTCTGGCGTGGCTCAATGAGAGACAAAGAGAAAGAAGTAGAAAGAATATGGGAAAGGGCGTGAAGAATAGAAAACGATGTAAAAAAATTGGGAATAATATGAGAGGGCATATTGAACACGACGTACGTTTTCGAGGTGGTTCGTATTTTACCTGCGGACATTGTCAGAGAGTCAATTTGCATAAATGCAGGGACAAGGATATTCTCTTTTTCATACGTTTTATTTTCTTTGTCGATTAATATTCAGCACTTTCTTTATTCGAGTCAATGTGATCTTCTGTTATAAAATATATCCTTTCTAGTTGGAGATCCGTGATATAAATTTAATAGTACTTGACTTTTTACCGCTGCATATTAAATATAACAATTCGTTATTACTGCTTCGATTATTTTCATATACACTAGGAAAAATGTTTGTTCCTAGAAATTCCTAGAAATTTAAACTTCTACACTGTTAGGCCAACAACTTATGGAGAACAGCATTAAAAACAAAAGCATGACAAAATATGACAACGTATTACAGTGTATGTATACATGTATATACGAATACATAAGAAAGACCTATGACCCCAATTAATGCAGCTTAGGAAAAATGTAGCTTTCGAGCTTACGCGTCCGTACCATCTGTCCCGTATCTCTCACCCCGGTCTATCACGGTTCTGTAAAAGAAGATGTCGATAAAATCATTCGCCATAGCTCGGCGCCGGCGTCGAGAGGTCATCTAATTGTTTTCTTCCGGAAGTTCCACCGGAGACGTCTCTCGTCGTGACAAACGACGCCCTTACCCTCCTCACTCGTGCACCCCGCCATTTTCACTCGTCACTCGCAAAAAGTGCTGGCGATCACGAGCGGAGAAAATGACGCGCGATTCCTCTGATGGGCGTTCGCCCGAACGACAATGTTCTCTCGCGAGCATAGGCATCGCAGCTTCCGTGGAATTGATTTAATCCCAGTCAACGTCATGCCATTTAATTGACGTCCCTAGAAATTTCGCCTCTACACATCAAAGCGTTAAAGCTGAGACTTTACGAAGAAATAAGCGTTGATAAAATAAAAACATGCTTATCTTTTCTAGTCGTTGTAATTTCAAAATAAAAATTTAAACAAAACAACCTATTAATTACACGAGTTACACACATGTATATATTTTACTTTTTAATGTTTTAATGAAGCGATATCCTAATTGCGAAAGTTTTTATTGCAAATAGCTGAAATATTTACGAAAATCTTGCGTTCTTAAAATAAAATGGTAAATCGACACGAAGTGAATATGCGATACGAATACGCGAAATGTCAAAATAACTTTATAAAAGGAAAAAAGGGATATTCCTTTTCTTAAAATTTATTTGCGCGGTGTTTGTGCGTAACGTAGAAATCTGACACGGATTGACAAGGGCTTAATTAAGAAGTCGGGCACCTGGTGTTAAAAAAAAAAAAGGGAAATAGACGCGATAATAGTGACGCGGCCGAAGTTGCCATTCCAGAGACCGATAATTGATGAGCGGGTGCAGCAACGTGCAAGAGGAGGCATGGGCGGCAGCGACGTTACAAACGATGACGCGGTATTATTTCATTATTTATGGTACGAATTTTGCCGTGGCCGGCGCGGCGCCGGCCGACGTTTTTCCGATTCCGCGCCGCTAGAAGCGCGGATTAAGTTACCGTCGGTGGGCTGAATTAAAACGCTAATAACGAGCGGTGATATTTATTGGACGGCTTTCGCGGGGGTTAGAACCGGAAGCCGCCACCGCCGCCGCCCTCCGCGTTTCACCTCAACCCTCTCCCGCGTCTGCTTCTCGGCCTTCCTCCTCCTTCATTCTCGAAGCCCTCATCCTTCCCACCCCCTTTCCACCTTCGGAGCGAACTTTTGCCGATCTGCCCGTAGTCTCTGTGCCACCATTGTTTCCCAAACAACGGTTCTTACCACTTTTATGAGGGAGATTTCGAGCTTAGCCAGGCAGATAACTCTACCGCGCTTGTCGCTTAATCCGTCGCTCGCTTTTCTCCCCCTCCCTCCTCTCCTCCCCCTCCAACGGACACACTTTCAACCTTTATTTCTTCGCATCCTTGGTATCAAGTGATTTTGGCACGAACAAAAGCCACGGTTTTTAACCGCGCAGGACATTTTTATGAGTCACGAATTATACAGCAGAATTATAGAATGACTTGTTAGCTTACATGGCTACAATGCAGTACAATAATTGGTTTTGGATTGACTATATACGGTTTACGTTGAATTTCATAAGATATAAAAGTGTTAATTATGAGATTTAAAAAGATAAGATATTCTCAGCTCTGTTTTTAGCGTTGCTAAAATTTATTATATGATCATAAAGCAAAAAAGGTCTTTTTTAGTATTTCAAAGTTTAGTTGTAGATATAGATTTAAAAATAATATTGTTAGATCATTGAAATAATTATAAAAAAATCATTAAGTATGATAAGCAATGCTGCAAAAGTTTTGACATTCTTCTAGCAATCAGCTTAAGCATTTTACAAAATTATTTCGGTTCTAATAGAATTATTTTCAAAATTATTTTTACATGCACACACATTTCGGCATTTAATTAAACTTTATATACTTTAAATTAAAAAATCATTTTTTTTGTATTATATTATACAATATGTTTGGGTCAATACATATAATAATAATAATAATAATAAAGCTTTATATGAAATAAAAAAGTTTTAGAAGAAATCTTACATTAATAGACAAAGTTTCATCAAACTTATCAAAGAAAAAAAATTTTTAATAAGATGAGGAAACAGAATACATTTTAAGTCAAACAGATTTCCGAAGAGAATATCAGGGTTAAATACTAATGAGCTCCAAGTAAAATTAATACTTTTTATAATATTTATTCATTAATGTAATATCGAGAACGTTGCGGAGTCATTTTTGCAAAGGCATTTACAAATAAAAGGGGAAATAGAAGCCGAAGTATTGGTACGCTATATTACAAGATATCAGAATACAAATATACCTTTCGCGGCTTAACACATCCCTCTCGGAGGTCGATAAACCGTGGAACGATGAACTGATGTAAGCCACGTTCAAAACGAGCTTAATCCGCTTTTGAGTGCAGCGTGTCGCGCGATCGCGCAGTAGTCATAGAATTTTTTAATCGGGGCCTCGTAGAAGCGAGATCTAAAGAGGATTTAAGTCCGCCATTATAGAACCCCCCTCTCCCCCCCCCATTATCGCCGGCGTCACAGATAGGATTGCATCGAAATGTTTTAGCAGTGCAACGCCATGACGACGGGCATTTCGGGGACGGAATTCAAAACGGGCTTAAGTCGCTGTCGTAAGTAGCTTAGAGCGATTTCACGCCTCGTTTTACGTTTCTCAGCCGTGTTTTACGCTACCAGTCAGTCGAATTCTGCAGCCGAAAAAAATGTCAGTTCACGCGACACCGTAAAATCCAACGGTGAATTTAACGATCGTATCTTGAGCAGATTAAATCGCGCGCTTGGGCTTTTTCAATTTCAACGCTCGTAGAATTTTTGGATTAACCGTAAATTCGGAAACCTTTCAGCCTTGCTTTTATTCACTTCGCGTTTATAAATAACGAATGTGAAGCGCTCGCTGTGATTATGATTGTCTTCCATTCAAACGCTCGTTTCTCCCTTGCTCCTCGTGTTTTTGCTTGTATAATCTCATGGTGTGATTTTAATTAATTAATGCCACGTGCACACTGAAAAATTATATTTTCAACTAAGAATTTTCCTTTTAGTAATTTCTTCTAAAATAGTCAGCAAGAGAATTTTTTAACTTCAAAGGAAATCCTTCTAAAGCAGAGATTAGCAGAAGATATTCTTCATTTTTATAAAAATATATAAATAAGATGAGATTAAATTAATATTAATTTAAATGCTAATACACCGAAAAAATTGTATTTTTGAAATAAGAGTATATTACAATTCTTTTTAATACATATTCTTAATTAATGAGAATACATTCTTATCTGTAGAATCTGTCCTTTGAAACTAAGAATATGTTCTTTTTAAAACGAACTTTTGGACAATAATATTCTAAAAATTAGATTATGATTCATTTAGTGCTTGCAACAATTACATCGTTATAATTTAATAAAACCATTGCAGTGCAGTGTTTGGTGCTCAAAGCTTTAAACATCTTAGGTGATATTTAAATAATGAATAAGATAGTAATAGTAAAAGTGGCTCAAGGAGCTAACTTAATCATCTCAAATAATATGCATTTTTAAAGATTAATATATAGTATTTATAATTTTCATTATTTTGTTTTTAAGTATAATCTTTATAATTGGGGAAAAATAATACGTTTTTCAATAAGGTTCTTCAATATTTCAAAATTACTTTATATTTCCTTGATATTTGTAGAAAATCAGCTTTATATATATAGGAGTAAATCCCATAAATTCCGTTTTACTTAAGGTAACCCTCTTATTTTGAGAATACATTTTTTTCGGCGTATCGTCAATTAAATTAATGACGAAATTAGTTAATTTAATTTTATTTTATTTATACACCTTACTTACACATTATAAAAATCAAGAATATCTGCTACGTTTATCCTTTAAAAGAAGTCTCTTTGAAGTTAAGAAAATCTTTTTGATACCTCTTTTAGAAAAGATTACTGTAAAAATAGGATGGAACTCTCAAGAATCATTATCAGTTAAAAATACAATTTTTTCAGGTGTAGAGATAATATTTTAAATGCAAACAACGAATTAATAAGGTCGATGTAGTAGCCTCTTACAAGATATGCGTGTTCGTACTTGGGCGAATCGCGTCATCAATCACCGTGGGAAAAACAGCGCCAACAGTTTGGAGAAACACGCGCGTTTCCCTTATAATGATATGCAAATGTATTTAACGACGATTCCACGCGGCGTATGCGACCCGGCTGTCGCGCAAACAAACCGAATCCACCGGATCCGCGTGCTCGCGCGCGTCAGCGCAAAATTTCATAATCGTCGAAACAGTTACTGTCGATCGCCCTCCCTCTCCCCCATTCGAAATTCATAATAAACGCGCGCACGCGCAACGGTTTTAATTTATTCATCGACATTCCAAATATTTTAAGCCATGAAACTACGGTGTTTTTTTTTTTTTTTTTTGTTGCGAGTATCGGATCAGATCGCGCGGTCTCGCCCACCACCGGCGGAAGCGACAGTTGACGTCGATGCGGAGCAAGGTATCGGTGGGATGGGATAGTTTCATTTAACCACCGCCAACTCTCCTCCATCGGATCGCTCCCGATTGCACCCGTTCGTTGTACCACCCGAAAACGCGCGTACGGACGCACGACTATTGAACTGTTCTCATCCCCGATTAACTTCAACGTTGACCGTGGGATCCACTCTCCCCTTCCCTCGTCGACAAACCCCCGCCTTCTTCCCTCCCCTGAATGCGTAAAAATTTCATCAAATGGCATCGGGGGCGCGCTATGAAAGCGCTAGTGAAAATAACGAGTTTCCAAATTGGCGAAAACGCGCCGTCGGCTCTGGCGTGCAGTTAAGGACGTAAATGCTCACAAATCCGTGAAGCTGTCGAGTTTCCGCTAAATTACGTGACCGAGCGCATTAATTGCGGAAAGAAGCAGAATAATACATTTCGCCCGGGGTCGTTAAGACTTCGATAAACTCAATGGAATTGTTTCGGCGGCTTTCGTGAGACGAAATAATCGATAATTTGCATAAGATTTGCTTAAATTTATTGGGCGGATAATGTACAAAGTCGAACTCTTTAAAATTCGTGTGTATGCTTATGTGAATTAACTTCTGTCTTAATTTTATTTTTAAAATTAGCAATAATGTTGGATGTCATGAAATTATCTTAATGTTATTAAATAGCATTAAAAATATATAATGATATGCTAATTATTAGAGAAAAGCCGCGCCATCGACATACCACTTTGTTTTTGGATATTGTATTTCTTAGACAAAAACTAAGAGTAAAGCTTTTGAAACATAAATTTTCGAGGGTATTAGTTTAGAAGACTTATGTCGATATATTAGCGACTCTTCTATATGACTCAACATTAATTATATGACTTTTAGATGCTTATTTAGCTTAATACTATGTAGAGTATTTAGAATAATATAATTTACAGTCACGATAAATGTATATATACTTTAATTATTTACATGTACTCTAATACGAAGGCAAACAGATTGTTAAAAACAAAGGAACTTAATTTCAAACGATTTAATTTATAATTTATAATAGTTGATGTATCACTGACAATGCAAATTTATCACAATTAATTTACGTTAAAAACAGTGCATCCTGTATAGAAAGACATTTAAGCGCATTGCAATTACCCAATTAAATGAAGCATTAATAATTATTGAAAAGCAATAGTGTGTATGAAGGCTTCCTGGTGGAAAGCTCGAATGTCAATAGACGCAAGCCGGTATTTTAGTCTCATTCAAAATTAACTGAACAATAATCCAAGTTCCGTTATACACGCTTTACGGGTCGCGGAATTACGTCCGATGACTGTTAATTTGCATGTTACAATATTAATTAAGGAAGAACACATCCTCAAACACAAACACACGCAAGCCCTTTCTCGCGTTTCCGTAAAGCCATCGGCCTCCCGCATATTTCAATGTCGGATCTTACTCACCAAAATTTCGGCAATAAAACACTCCCGGTGCGCTTCCTTTCCCCTCCTGAAACTGAGATTAGTCTACTTACTAGTAGTAGGCTTATTGAAGTTGATTAAAGGAGTGACGGGAAGAAGACTGGCGAAGAAGGGCGCACCCACTGAGGCGATTGAGGGACGAAAGAAAAGGCGCAATTCACCTCATAATCTTCGTAACAAGTACCCTCTCCTCCCACCACCCCCGCGACCGCCCGCTGTCGTATTCGTGAAGAGCCCACTCCAATAAATCACGCGCCTCGAGCCCCGTGTAAATATAGAACCGACTTAATAAATCTAATTATCTGCAGCCAGAGGGCTGTCTGGGAAAATAAATTTATCGTCGAAATTTTTGGCGATAACACCGTCTGTACATTGTACTTCGTGGAAAATAAGCAAAAAAGGGAATAAAAAACGCATTTTTTTGCGAAAAACCACCATGACAAGGGGAATTTTAGTGTCTATTTCAGTATAGCGTTCGAACTGTATGTACATCGAAACGTTTTTATTTAACACAAACAGTGATTTGTTTCATTTAACGTAACAGGTAGTTTTTTTATCGACAGGCTGTATGGATCGGATTAAAATCCGAGTTAGCGATCGCAAATGAACTGTGCGATGTTTCTATGTGTTGAATTTTTCAATGCATTAAAGTATTAGTAAATAACGAAGTGTCACGCGATAATAAAAATATAAATTTTACAATCACTCAAATATTGTAGGATCAACGTGGATTCTTCGTGAAAAAATGTTTTTTCCCTGCGGATGGATTTACGATCGTGTGACAAGCGTGATTCACGTTTTAATCAACGATGCAATTTGGCAGTCGATATTCTCAGAGATGATGACTTCCGTGTGAAATCAACCAGTTTGCACAATGCATTTCTCTCGACATTTTCCAATCTTTCTGCTCCCACGTTTCTCGCTCGATAATCATCCTTTACTTTGTTTCCTCCCTTCAAACATCCTACCGCTCCCGGAGTCTCGCAAACTTCTTGTTCCGCGAAACTTCTTGATTAAGAATTACATTTGATAGCGCTTTTATGAGATTTTCCCTGACGTCCGATTCGAGCAAACCATCACGATAGGCCGGCTTTAAATTCATTCCTCACCGTCGTTCCTTCCGAATGGCTTCCGCTTCTCTTTTGGGATTAAAATTCCAAAAAGATCGAAAATTTCAAGTGCGCCACTTTCCGATCGGACGGGGAGAGAGACAAGGACGACGAGCGTGACGTATTATTAGGGAAGAAGGCAATCTCGATCGTTGTAAATCTCACGAAGTGTAATTAACTCCGGCAATAATGACCGGAGGAGGAATTGGTCCCGCGAATTCGCTATATCGCAGGGAAGACAAGATTAGATTTATTGTTTCTTTAATCTGTACGACGACTGTCCCGCTCTCCGTGTAATTAGCGCGCGAATTTCCCAGGATCTTTAGCGCGCGTTATTGACGTGGAAAACGTGAATTCACTTGGAGGAAAAGATCATGGCGCGGAAGCGCGTTATGCGTGTAATGTGGGGTACTCAAATGTACTCCGACAAACTCTCGCTGTCGTATTCTGTCACGCGTTCCACCGAATTCTGCCGCATTCTACCACATTTTGACGTATCCCTGAGAATGTAGCCCAGCGAAACTCCTTTCTACTCCGGCATGATACGCCTTAATCTGACGTACCATTATTTTGTCATTCACCGAAAGTAGTCTGACTGAATTTTTATACTTAAAATACATATATCACAAAATCTCTTGCGTAACGTTTCTCTTCTTGGTGAGCAATTTCTACCCTCTTTCTACATATATTCCATTTGTTAACTAAATACTCATGTTGACGAGCATTGCGCGAGTATACCGTTAGAAGTTAGTGAATTCCGACGGTTGCTTTTAACATTCTATGTGGAACTGAGAGCGTGGCATAGTGCCGTATATAATGTATCCTTAAGGAAATTCTTCGCACGTTCCTAGCAGCCACTGCGAAATGCAATTCGATGGCTTTGAAAGGGGGCGAATTCGAGAACAGTACCGAAAAGAAGGAACTGTATTTTACTATATAGAACAAAGTTTTCCACTATATAAATGATGAAATTATACATCAGTCATAATTCGCGAGCATATATCAAAAAACATTGTTTTATCTTTTTTCAAAATCATAAGAATTATTTCTTATAGCGGTCTCTTGATATCTTACAGCGTTTTCGCTCTTAACTTTATTTCGAATTGTTTTATTTTATATTTAATTTTAAAGTATGATTTTTATCTACATCTAAATGTACAAGAATAATCAGTAAAGAATAATACAAGGATACACTAATTTCGTATGAAAATGCAAGGTTAATAATTTTTGTTAAAAATTTTGCATTTTTATTTTATTATTACAAGTGGTTATCACTCTCTTTGACATGTAATAGATTATTTTATTTGTACTTACAGTTAATGTTATTAATTCGAAAAAATTAAGTATAACAAGACATGTAAATTTACTCGAATCTTTAATTGAAACTCGAACGTAACATAGAACAATATATTTCGGGCAAATTTGATGATAAAAAAAGAGGAAGAGGAGAAAAAGAGAAAAAGATAGAGGGGGGGGAGAGAAACAAGAAGAATAAAGACACTCAAGACTTTCAAAGCTGGCCTTCAATTGCAGATTCTACTTTCTCTCTTTTTATTTCTTACCCGCAAAGTTCAGCCAGTAGTATGATAATCCTTCATCCTTTTCCACTCTCAACTACGAAACTTGAGTTCCTACGCGCAGAACCAACCCTGGCTGACTGGACGTTGCGCGGCTCTCGTTGCCTTTATGACATTATTTTCCTTGTGCAACTTCTCGATTACTTTTATTAGAATGCAACTCTTGAAATTAACGTGACCGCAATAGAAGTCGGCTTGTTTGCAATGTGACTTTGCGTTTCAGCCGAAGAACGCCTTTTCAACTTCTTACTTTTTTCCTGCCAAAACACAAAATTCTACTTTAATCGATGTAACGATGCCAGCATTTCTATGTTTGATATTTATGTAATTACTGTCCGCATTGGAATAATTGAATTATTTTTTATGTAGCACGTAATCTTTAGAGATTATAATACATATAATACATACAGTGTCTCTAAATTAGAAATGATTTCTAAACGTAGGAAATACGAAAAAATACTTTAAGTAAGAGTTACTTTATTTCGGGATATCGTATATTAGACATATTTTTTCTAGTCGTGTTTTCGAGATTTTAATATAATCTTTGTTTCCTTTTTAAACAGAATTATGTAATTTTTTACATAATATGATTTCTATAATATTTTGCATATAAAAATATTAAAGTATGAATAAAAAAAAAACAGTAATTTGATGAGATATTTTTGCACGTTAAAATACGCCAGAAAATTAAAGTATATGTAAAATATTCTATTTTTCTTTTTTCTCTTATTTCTTTATAACTATAATTATTTTTTATACATACGGCTTTAATTATACTTTTTAATAGTAATAATAGAATAATAATTTTTGGGTTTTTAATAAGAATTTGCTCTTTTCTTTTTTTTTTCACTTTTTCTCTCCCAATTTTTCTCTTAATTTAATTTTATGAACTTGTTAAGATCAGACAAGTTATTAAAAAATAGAGTTTTTCGTAACTTTTTATCCACTTTTTCCTGCAATACATTAATTTTTTTCTTACGAAAATATAATTCAGCCTTATTAAAAGTTTCTGACAACTAGATCGCAACTTTTATATGATCATCATTTATTCTGATATGTGTATATGTGTCAAAAATATAATTTGTTGTACAAAAATCAAGTTTTGTAAATTTCATTATTTGTGAGAAAAGATTAAAGTGCATTCATTTGTAACTGGATTATTGGAAGACGCACGTCTTTGATTTCCTAAATGCACCGGTTACGATTGTTTCCCCGGGATCATTCTTCTGAAGTGAAAACAGAACGTTTTTACGAACGCAAAACACTTCGACTGGTTTTATTGGAATGCGATTATAGATATTGACATGGCTGGTCGACATGGTTGGTTTGCTTGCGCAAAGACTTTGTATTTTAACCGTCAAAGCTCTTTTCAACCTTTCCGTTACCGCCATTAACAAGAAGCACCATTTTCACCACCATCCATCAGCATAGCGTGACATCGAATGTCCCAGACCTCTTTAAACGCAGGATAAATTCTGTTCCTTTTATCACGGTGCTTGCGGTTTCTCTCTCTCTCTCTCTCTCTCTCTCGCTCTCTCTCTCTTTCTCTCTCTTTTTTTCTCGTCTTCACACAAACGCATCCTTCCGCATCCTCACGCCTCATCGAGCCTCCAACTTCGATATGCCTGTGACTTTCATGATATAAATAAATCATGTTGTTTTATCGTTGCCGCCGAATTTTGACTAGATGAACAAGTTTTTGAAAAAAGTTGATCGTGAAATTACATGACATCTTGTTACGATCATACATCAACTATACGTGAAATTAATATTAACTCTTACAGCATAGCTTTCACAAGCAATTTTGCTTCATTCTCGGATTCCTTATTTTTTAGCATCCCAATGAGTATATATTTTTAATAATATTATTATTATTTATTAAACAATTAATTGAGCAAGGAAAATAAAAGAATATTAGACGTATTAAATAATAATGCAACAGTGCAATGGGAGGAAGTTGTAAAATAAATCACGGGAAATGTTAAGATGCAAAAGAGCGAATTTGCGAAGGCGAATACGTTATACGTTGAGAGAAAATGGTGGCCGAAGAGTTAAAGCGTTTCTAACTGAAATTTTTCTCATTCGAAGGCGAGGGCACGTTTTCAGTCTTCCTCAGGAAAAGTTCCTCGCGCTATCTTTATTGCCTCTGCATCTTTCTGACTTCTGCTCCGAAGAATCGCATTACTGCGTTACTTGTCTTAGATTAGTTTCCCACTTCGTCCAGGTTTCCCCTTTCCAGAGAAAAAATTCTTCTAAGATCCTTTAATCTCTTCGTAGAAGTACTGGGTCGATTTTTTTCTCACCTGACGGTTTTTCTCACGCTTATGTAGGAACGTTTGAAAGACGACACTCGAGGAAAATAACTGTTGAGAAGGATGTTCTAAAAAGTCTTGGGACAGAAATTTTTCTCATTCAAAGACCAATGGCTTGCCTAAGAAAGTCCGTCTTACCATGTTGATCATTTCCTTTCGTATTTTTCTTGTCGAAACTTCAGAAACTCGTTTCTCAACGAACTACATGTTGGACGAAAAGGTTAGAAATAGTAAAAAATAATCCAATATTAAAGAGATAGCGTGAAAAGCATTAAATGTATTATCTTCAGTTTATGTACATATATGCAATAAATTATTGTCAAGTATTTAATTTGTTTATTGGATTTACTGCATATTATAATAAATTTTACACGAATTTAAGAATTGTCAAAGCAAAACTTATTTTATGCACTAAAAAATTTATTAAATGTACATATTTAGTATTATTTTCCTTAAAAAATAGTTTGTAAATTTCTAAAGAAATGATCTTATATACTTGCTATTATTTATTTAAATTACATATACATACATATATATACATTGTGTGTGTGTGTGTGTGTGTGTGTGTGTGTGTGTGTGTGTGTAAAAAGAGAGAGAGAGAGAGGGAGAGAAGGGATATATTTATAAAATAAAATTAATATATAAAATATATATATTTATATGCTAACGAAAAACTCTTTTTCAATTATTTAGTTGTCTTAACATTATTAAAAATATAATATATATCAGATTAATAAAAATTAAAATTTCATAAAAGTTTGAACTCAGTTTTAATTTCATTTTAACAACAAAAGTCAAATCTCTTCGCTGGATCTTACCTTCATTTTTCAGCAATATAATTGTACATGTAGTGTAATAGTACTTCACTTATGTTTCCTTCAAAACAGCGTTTCTTTAGTCTCATCTCGAGATGTTCAGCGAACTCGTTGCGAGAATGAAGGTCTCCGCAGACAAGAAATCGACAACGTTGAGAACGTCTGTAGCAGAAATTTTTCTCATTCGAAGACAACGGCGCGTCTTCCGTCTTCAGTGTGGCGAAACTTTTCCGCACTGTCTTTATCGTTCCTCACTCCCTTGGCCTAACCTTCGCCACTCTCCTCAAAGACTTACTTTACTGTGTTACTTATCTCGGATTAATATGTTTCCTACCTAACTAGTGATGTTCCTTTCCAACTATTCCGTTCTGGATAATTTTACGTAATGGAACCGCGGTGGAATTGAGTGGAAAGAACGTTGCAAAAATAATGGTATATCATCCGAATAACGCTTACTCATAAAGCAGGACATTCGTTCCTTCCTGAACTCCTCGGCTCGGTAACACCAGAACACCAGTCGTGAATGATCACACGTAAATCCGCGGCTCCCGGCTCTAAAGGTAATTATCTTCCGCCGAAAGGTAAACTCTCCGGAGGAGTTCTCGAAAGCTATGTATTATGCCTTTCTCTATAATACGTCGACAAGCTTGTACCTCCTCAAACAATGAAGTAGACGCTTCACGGATCTGCACGGGGTCTTGTATACTTAGCATTAAATTTATTACACGATTTTGCGCCTTCTCTCTTTTTCCTTCTTTTCACGCTGCTGGATTATCCTGTAAACACCACGAAGGTGTTCCACCTTCCGACGCCTATCTCTTTTATCCGTGCCTACCATTTTTTTAAATATACGTCATCCTTAATCGTACTTTTAATCTGCGAGAGCTCCGCGGCTGTAATTTCCTGAAGTGCGACGAAGTCGCGGTATGTAATGTATCGCGCGTTCTGATTACTACTTTCTATAAATCCGCATGCAATAGTTTTGTACTTCAATATTACAATAAAATGCAAGATTCTTTGATGATATTTTTATTTTGCTTTTACATTAAAATTAATTGAATCTGTGAAAGAAATCATAAATTTTAAAAAATACTTCTGAATTAATCTTTGCTTATTTCTCGGAGCTTTGATAGTTTTACAAGAAAATGTATGGGCAAAGCTGCCGAATCAAATAAGATTAGATAGAGATTAGGACCATTACAGCTTTTATATAAGTTGAATTTATTGCGTTTAAACTTAGACGGATTATAAGCTAATTCAGTTCGAAACATCGAACTAGACTATCGAGGACGCTTACAACAGTGTGTCTCCACGGGCGGTATATAACCATAATTGCGATGATCGAAGAACTTCGATGAGAACCTGCCCTATCAGCCGCAGGCTGCACTATCATTTCCAGTTTTCGGCTATTAGCAGTTGCACCAAGTGAACATAATCGTGACAGTCCACATTCATTTACAAGAGTTCGCGTAATGAGAAAATCAGAACAAGGAGCTCATGGAGTAATAATCTATTATAAAGATGATTTTAGAATAAATTATTGAGAAAGATTTCAGGGCGATTTACGAGATTTAATAATCGTATGATTTAAACAATAAATCATTATCATTTTGTTGTATAAAGTAAGATTATCTAAATTGCACTTTTTACATAAAGGCTTAAAGTCTATAATTAAAAAATTATAAGAAATATTTTTGTCTTTTATATATCATGGTCAAATATAATATTTTCTTTTTTCTGTGTAATTTTTTTTCTTAATCTTTTGTATTATTACAATTTTTTATATAATAGAACATTTACTTTACCTTTGCAATTTAACTATAAAATGTGTTACAGTATTATTATTTTTCATTAATTTTTCTATTATTTGCTATATGAAGTGATAATTTATTAAGGCAGAAAGTAAAAAAGAGATGAAGTTGTTGAGTACAATGAAAAAAATGCATCTTTAAGACATACATCAAACTGTGAGCGTAATATGTTTTTTCGCAAAATAATGCTCTGCTCCCTCGTCGTAGCATTGCGCAAAGAAAGCGGAATTTATGTGCAAATTCAATTCAGATTGCATCCGATAAATTTCACATTGATTTACCCAAATTCCGCGTCTCGATCAACCGATTCGCCTCGTGAGCTTGCTCGGTAAAAAGAATATTGCAAGCGCAACAATGATGGTCCGATATCCCTCTTCTTTCCACCCATAAGGCCGTTCCACGCGCGCGCGATTCGAATACATGAATCGAATTGCAAGCAGGGGGACTTGTTCATCGTATAGAGAAAATCGTACGAACGCGGGTCCGTTTTCGTTCGCGTATTGTATCGTATTGTTCTATCGGAATATACGTTCTGAACGCGCGTTTCGCCCCATCCTCTGGCCGACATCACCCCCGGTTCGATCCCCGACGTCCACTGCGCCATTTCCGGCGAGATTGTCGAAAGGACCACGATAAAGTTATATCGTATTTCCGAGTCTCTCTCCGTTCTAGCAATACTCGAACTTTCGGTAATTGACGAACCGTGGAGAACGTATTGGCTACTTACTCGTTCGCAAAATTACTCGGACTTTATGTTACTACGCGTTACGAATAAAACGGGAACTGCCAACAAAATCGTTCAATATGAAATTAGAGTTTGGTGAGATCTTTTACTCCAGAAATTAATCGGCAAGTTTCTTTTAATAAGAACGCTTGTTTCAAAAAAGTATATTTGGAAGAAGTGAAAACACACTAGTAATTTTTTTAATGTCAAAATCAAATTTTTTTTAATGTTTTAAAAGCAAATTAGCAAGATAAATGTCATAATTTTCTTTTGTTGATGAAGGATTGTTAATATAAAAATATTGCTTTATCTCATTTTCGTAATAATCCCCTTTGCATGTTTTATTTCAAGGCATATAAAGAGTCACGTTTGTATTCGAATACTTAATGAAGATAATAGTTTTACAACGGATCAATGTTTTAAAGGTGAATCGCGACGAAACCACAACCAAGTTATCAGTGCCCTTTGCCAGATTTTGACTAATACGCGGTTTATCATTGAAAGGATAGACGAACGTCATACAGTCGGATTATCCGGATTTCAGTGGTACTAGAATCGATCCCCCTCGCTGTCTCGGAAAACTTACTGTTGATCCACTTTCAACAATCACAGAGATAATGGCGATGATCTCACGATTTGATAATTCCTTTTTATACCAAAGAAAAATCCAGAAAAATAATTTGCTTTTGCAAATAACCGTTGCAAAAACACAAATCCGATCTATTAAATGTTTTATATAAATAACATAACTTTTTGTATATTGCTAAAGAAAGGGAGAGATATTACAATTAATAACAATTGACTGCAGAAAATTTAAGAAGAAAACAGTACATATGCTGCGGATATACACGACAGAATTTTTTTTGGTAAAAAAAGATTCCGATTACATATTGTCTCGTGTTTCAATCCATGTATTCTTTTTATCGCACTATATACATTCACATTTTCAAGAATAATTTCTACTCACATTTTTCATTTCTCTTGTATAGCTCGCATAAAACCAGCTGGTCTGTCTGTATTTGACGATACACTCAATCCGCCAGAAATTGGTTCTCGATCATGATAGATCGTTTTGGAAGCTATTCTCTATTTCCAAGCGACGTCTCTCA